>NC_056749.1:497610239-497805239 GCF_019279795.1 Protopterus annectens | reverse complement strand
TATGTAAAAAGCTTTCCTTATTACAGTGGACACATGGTGGCTGAAGTTAAGTCATCAGTTACTGACAGCCATCAATTATTCCTCATACAGTTCTGACTCAGTATTTGCTGTACCATTCTTAGGTTAATGTGGTTAAGGAATAAATGTACCCCCAAAATTAAAAAAAAAGCATTATATCTTGATTTGTTCTGCAGTACTGATGCCACTGCAACATTAAGTGGTTTTTGCAATTTTCTAATTTGCTATTCCCAAAATGGTCTATGGGAGGAGCCGTCACATACTGTGATTTCATTCTGTATTAAAAGTTTTTGCCTCCATGAATTAGTTTTATAGAAAAAGTGAAAGTATTATGATGAGAACATCATTTGCTGTAGTAATCTCTCTCTCCAAAAAATTGCCCTAGCAGTACTTCAGTCTCTGCATTTTGTGACTGCCTCTGTCAAGTGTCACTGTGCGTTTTGCGGACACCTGTTGATTTTGTTGCTGCCTCTCTCTTACATAACAATTAAATTACAGTTGATTACTAGGTTTGAAAGAGCAATTTTAATTTAGTCTGTTGCCCGTTTCCTAGCTGAGGTTTTTAAACCTGATCACCTATGATTGATGAAACAGACAAACAGCTGCTGGTAGTTAGGTTTAGCACTTTTTGTTGATCCTAGAGCTACCATCACTGACCTGACCAATTTTTATAAGACTGAAAAATACTGAGATATGACTACCCTTCATATTTATTTCATTTATGTTTGTTAATTTATGCACTTACTTGCCTACATTTGGTAACTGAGATAGTGAAGCTGGGAAGATCAATTTCATTGGGGTATCAGTAAGCAAGTAACAATATATACAGAAAACAGAACAATTACTCATAAGATATTAGACAATTTACACAAGTATAAGAAATCAAAATGCATAGAACAGATAGTACAATCATATACAGTCATATAAGAATAATCCTTATATTATACATTTTGCAGTATTTATTTTTTGTAATGGTTATCTGCAAAAGAATTACTTTGGATGATTTAATTCTGTCCTAGTTAAAATTTTCTCACAGATAATGTGACAAATGCCAGAGGAAAATAACGAAAGATTACAAAAAAAAAAGGTAAAACTGGACTTCCAAGGTAAAGCATCACGTACATATTATTAGGATTGTTACTTAAATGATGCTTTTCTTTATGTATATGAACTCTCATTATTTGATAAAAAGCAAGGAAAAGCAAGAAGTGATAAAAAAACTGACATTTTAGGTACATTTAACTTGTAACTCAACTATGCACAAAGGTGTTAATTCAGTTAACTGTATAGTAAATCAAATTTATACTGCTGCAACGTCTTAAGACTGAAGTGATTTAGTAATAAGTTATAGTTAGCCTGTAGCTCAACTATACATAAAAACATTAATTCAGTTAATTGCAAAGTAAATAAAATGTATATCGCTGCAATATCTTACTAGGTGTAAGATTGAAGTGATTCAGTTATAAGTCTACCATCTAACACAAGGCTCTTTCACTTCGTTTATTAGGGATTAGGAGACTCTCCATTGAACAGTTATAGCAGATCTTTCTTGCATTGAAAATGCTGCTGTCATACTTCCAACCTCTAAGTGCAAGAAATCTAGACAAAGCTAAAAATAATGGAGGAACAAAGAACCACAAAAGCAGGGGATCAAATTTATATATTAATGTATTTATTTATATTTGTTTACTGGTGTGATGCCCCTGCACTGGCCCAGTTATCAAGGAGCCTCAATCTTCACCACTAACACCAGTGAGGGATGTGCACATTGGGAGGATGACAAGTACACACACAGTAAAGTACAATTTCCCTGAAGAGCACACAGAGATCAGTCAGTCTGGGCTGTTTTCTCCCTCACTCTCCAGATCCCCAATACTACTCTCCACTGGCACAGCTATAGGATTAAGATCTGAGCCAAGTGGTCAAGCCAAAACCTCCAGCACCCTCTCTGTCATAGGTTCATAGGTAGATACTAGGCTATCTGCCCAAAGGCATTTATAAGCCTAGCCGGAATTTGTTGGCTTTCATTACCCGCTTAGATTAGTTCCCTGTGCCTCCGTCCAGCAGAGCCACTGAAGGGATCCCTGGGGTAAACTTCCTGTTTCCCATCTGCTCATCAAGGTTTCTGTTGAAGAGTTTTAGTGAGGAGTTCTGCCTAATGTAGATTGGAATCTTGTTCCAGAGCATGAGAAGTCTCTGGGACAGGAATCTATCCCTCCAGCACATCCTATTTATTGTTGTGGGGAGGTTTAGATCCCTAGAGCGTGTGGCTTGAGGGGTTACGGTTTTCTTTAGGTGGAGCATGTCCATCAATTCTGGGTTGGGCATGGCCTTGTATGTCAGGCAGAGATGACCTCTGAGTAGGCAGTATGCAACAGAGTACAGCTGGAGTTTCTTCAGTTGAGCTGCATAGGGCATCTGTTTTTGGCCAGTGATCCTCTTGGTGAGGTACTTCTGTGGTCTTTCCAGCTGTTAAGATGTCTTGTAAGGTACATCCCAAATGGGGTGTTATACTCTATGATGGGTCTGATGAGTGATGAGTAGAGGGGCACAATGACCTCTTTTGATCTGGATACAAACCCTTTTGTGATTAGGTGGGCCACATAGAAGGATTTTCTAACCACTTTGGCAATGTGATTATCAAAAGAGAGATTACTATCTACTTAGGTCCCCAGATCCCTTATTTCATCTTCCGTATTAGGGGGCTACCACCTATGTGGTAATTTGTGGGTACTTTGTTTTTTCCAACCAGTGCTTCATGTCCCTGTCCAAGTAGCTGACACACAAACTTTGAAATTTAATTTATACACAGACACTCCTGGGGAAGGCTGGCACAGGTTCACTAGCTATGCCTCCTTCTGCCCAGACTATACTGCAGTACCACCTGCCACCAACTACCTTTATCAGCTACTATAAGGCCCTTCCCAAAGGGTGACCAATTCTACTGGGCAATGTTACTGTTATCCAAGTGTGACCAGAACTTTTAAGGCTATTTAGGAGTGGCTTGTACAGTATCACCAAATACATATGCAAGTACCCTAAGAGGTTATATATCTCTACACAAACCAGCCACACTTAAAAGGTTTAAATATATTAAATAATAAAAGAACAAGACAATATTCAATAACAGCACAGTGACAACAGAGTTCAGAATCACAGGAAATACATTAAAACAACATTTCAGGACAGTCTCACATGAATACAGAAAACATCTAGACTGATCTTACTATATTTCTATCTCTAAGAGAAATATTATGATCTGAAGTCTTGCTTACAGAGCAAAGACAAGTACTGGTGAAAGGATGTTGTCAGATCCCAAACAAGATAGAAAATTCACAGACTTTTTCTATGAGATAGTTCTTAAATTAATACACATTACCGCTGGGTTATCTAGATGACATCACTATTTGACACCTGCCTCTAGTTCCCAGGCTAAACAGATGGCAAGAGAATTTAACATGTCTCTATGAAAAATACTTGTCTCTTAAAAGCTGACACTCATCTCTTAGAAGCTTGCCTGAAACTGGAAGTCATAAAACAATCAACACTTTTGCATTTTAAACCTAGTAATTATTTCTGTCATAAGATAATAGAAAGAAATTCTAGCTGTAGACATTCTCGCTGTGGTAAACACAATCGTAACACTCTACTTTTTTTCAGAGTTTGCAAGTTAACTGTGTATGTCCCAATTTATATTATGAAAGCATGCATTTGCACAGGCATATAGTCCATATACGTCTGCTCTTTTCTGGCAGGGTGCACTGTGGTTACATTTTTGAAGCTCAGCACTTAACATACAGGTTACTTACATTTGTAGACAAACCTATGGATCATATTAATATTTACAATGATGTAGAATTATTTACAAATTTCTAGCTAGCTAGACTGGCAGCCTTCACCCCCCCCCCCCCCATGAGAACTCAAGCTAGTTTTTCAAGTGACCCTTGAGAAACCTTGCTTGAGAGGGTTGAGTCTATTTGGGAATACCTTACCCCATTCCCTGTCTTGAGAGCCCATCTGCATTGGCATTGCTAACCCCACTGCAGTGCTGCACTGTCATATCATATGCTTACAATCCTAGGCTCTACCTTAGTAACTTGGCATTTTGCTGCCTGGCTTGATGTAGCCATGTTAAAGGATTGTGGTCTGTAACTACAGTGAATTTCCTTCCATACAGATAAGGCTGACGTTTCTGTGATGCCCACACTATGGCTAGACATTCCTTTTCTACAGCTGCATAGAATTCCTCCCTAGGTTGGAGCCTACAACTGAGATAAACCACTGGGGGCTCTTCTGCCTATGAAGAAATCTGGCTAAATACAGTCCCCACCCCAAGGTTTGAAGCATCTATCTGCACAACAAATTATTTGCTGTTATCTGGACTAGCTAACACAGGGGGTCCTCCCAAAGCTATTTTAAGCTTCTGGAATGCCTGCTCACATGCTGGGGTCCACACTACCTTATCTGGCCTGTTTTTCCTTGTCAGGTCTGTGAGGGGAGCAGCTATGGTACTATAATTGGGGACAAACTTTCTGTAGTACCTTGCTGTCCCTAAAAATGCCCTCACCTGCTTTTTGGTAACAAGTGAAGGCCATGCCTCAATGGCTTCCACTTTGGCAGATTCTGGCCTGATCTTACCAATCCCCACTCTATGTCCCAGGTAGGAGACCTCTGCCATACCCACCTGATATTTGCTGGGCTTAATGGTCACCCCTGCCCTCTATAGTCTGCCCAGTACATCCCTGACATGCTGAAGGTGCTCTTGCCAGGAATGGCTGTAGAAGCAATATCTAGGTAAGCAAGGGCAAAATCTCATGCTCCTGCTAGGATATGATCTACCAGCCTCTGGAAAGTCACTGGGGCATTTTTCATCCCAAAGGGCATCTGTGTGAACTCATACAAACCAAAAGGAGTCACAAAGACTGACCTCTCTCTAGCACTTGGAGTCAAGGGCACCTGCCAGGAATCCTTGGTAAGATCAATAGTGGTGAGATACTTAGCCTCACCCAGCTGCTCTAGGGCTTCATCTGTCCTAGGCATGGGGTAAGCATCCCACTCTGTGTGACTAATTTCCTGTATTCCACACAGAACCTGGTGCTGCCATCCTTCTTTGGTACCAGCACCACCGGGCAGGCCCAGGGACTGCTGGACTCCTAAATTACCCCTAGTTCCAACATTTCCTGTATCTCCTCCCTCAGAGTCTGTTTGACTCTCTCAGGCACCCTATAAGGGGCCTGCCTAATAGGCCTTTGGGGTCCTGTAACCACATGGTGCTGCACCACGTGTGTGCACCTTGGTTTCCCAGTGAACATGTCGCCAAACTCCTGTAACACTGCTCGGATTTCTGAAACCTGGGTAGGAGATAGCTGCTGGGACATTGCTACCCCTTCAACTGAGGTGTCAGTCCAAGCTTCACTGAGGAGATCAGTCAACAGCTCTCCCTCAGACTCCTTCTGCAATCCACTGCAAATACTCAGCACAAGTATACATGTATGCTTTTTTATAGCAGGGTGCTCTGTGGTTGCATTTTTAAAGCTCAGCACATAACATACAGGTTGCCTACATTTGTAGACAAGCCTATGGATCATATTAATATTTGCAATGACATAGAATTATTAACAAAATTGTAGCTAGCTGGGCTGGCTGCCTTCACAAATGGGATAGCTCACTTATCAATACTGACCAATTTCAGGCTCAGCCCGGGTGAAATACAAAGCATTTCACAAAAAATACATTAATGCAAGCAATGACAGAGTAGATCAGACTAATTATATAGAAAAAACTGTGTATATATGTATCCATATATATTTTTTTTCAAGTGAATACGCACAGTGCAATGTACAATCAAGCAGAGTGCAATATACAATATATACATTAGTTTTTTTAAACTGGGCCAATCTTCAGTAACTCTTGAGAGAGAAGAGGCTCTGAAACGAGATAGGTCAGGTGATATGTCATGTGTTAAAGCAGAAACATGTGCTTTTTGAGTTGCATTCTGAATATGGAGTAAATGTTGATTTCCTTAATGTCAATGAGGACAGCTTGCCAAAGAGTAGATGCCTCAAAAGAGAAAGCATGCAGAGTGCTGTGGAGTTTGGTTCTAAGGATAATGAGAGCTGTGTGTAGTGTCTCCCAAGTTGTATGAGAAGGTTTTTCATGAAGTCTAGTTGCAAGGGGAGTAAATGTGTGCAGTTGTAGTAATTTGTAGAGTTGGGATCCTAAAAGTAGGTTAGGTCTTTGTTTTATGGGTTGCCATTTGAATTTTTCTAGGGTGACATAGTGAAGCTGACACAGAGGGCAGTTTGTAATGAATCGGCAGATGCTGTTAGAGGTAGTCGGGAGTATGGCAATGTTTTTGTTGGAAGCAGAAGCAAAAATTGGAAGCACATATTCAAGTTGGGAAATGAGAGCCTCTTTGCAAATGGCTACTCTGGCTGGTAGGGATACAAAAGAGGAGTTCATGGTTTATAAGCCACTGGTGGAGATCATGCAAGGCTGAAAGGAGTTGGTATTGAATGTTGGTGTGAGAGTGACCCGATCGGTATATGTTCATGGCATCAGCATAGAGGATAACTGGGTGATGGGGGAAGTCACAAGGAAGTTTGTTACTGGATATGGAGAAGGGGAGGGGGCAAGAATGGAGCCTCATGACACACATTTGGTAATAGTTGCAGATTCTGATTAGGAAGATCCTATTTTAACTCTGAAGTCTCTGTCAGTGAGGACATTTTTAACCAGGGAGAAGTGTCTGGACTGATATCAATTTCAATTGGTTAATTTTGGAAAATATAGTGGTCACTGAGGTAAAATCCAATAGGGTACCTGTAAAGAGGCCACTATTAGAGTTTAGCAGGATGTCATCAGTAAGGGACCAAAGTGCTGTCACAGTTCATCCAGGCCTAAATACTTGTTGTTTGGAGGATAGCAGGAAGTAATGTTGGATACAGAGGAAGAGTCAAGAAGTTTGCCCAGAAATGGTAAGATGGATATTGAATGGAAGTGAGTGGTAACTTTTGGTGTTTGCTTTGGGAGGGGTTAGAGCACATTTCCAATTCTGTTGTATGATGTTTTGTAACCAAAATTAGATGTGTGGGTGAGTGAGAGGAAGACATACATGCTCTCTACAGTTACATATGTATCAGGGGTTATGTCAGATGCAAGAAGGGTGTCAGCAGAAACAATTTTAAGTAGAATACAGAGACTTCATTAGGATGTGTGTGTTTGAAGTGGAAGAGCAGGATGAATGTTGGTGGGGAGGGCAATGCATAGTCTGTGGGAGGTTACTAAATTCTTTAGGGAAATCTTTTGGAGAAAATTTTTCTGTGCTACAATCTATTGTTTGTAGACAGGGTATCATGAGGAGTTTTTCTTCCTGTAAGTAGATTAAATTCTTTCCAAAAGTGTTTTGGGGAATGTGAGAGCAATTTCTTTCTTTGAAGATTTCTTGTGCTTTCTGATGGACTTCTTGACTTGGTTATGCAAGATTATAAAGGAGGTGCAGTTGTAAGTTGTGGGGGGGGGGGTCTGTTTCCATTTTTGCCATGCTTCATCCCTTAGAGCTGAGATGTTTGAGTTCAGTGAATACCCATTCAGTTTTGGTGGGTTTATAAAGAAAGTTTGGAAGAATACATCTTACAGAGGGAGTAGAAAGCTCTTTTAGAGTCATGTAAGGAGAGTATATGGTTCTAGTTGTGTGCTGTGAGAGATAATCTAATTTTGTCTATATTTGTGCTACTCTGGTTTCTGAAGGATTTCAATATTGGTGGTAGTTTTACAGGATGCTTGACAACTGTAAAGGTGATTGTGCAGTGGTCACTTAGTAAGGGTGCCAGAACGTTTATGTTGACAAAGTTTAAATGAGCAGGAAAACTTTAAAGTTGTTCTTAGAAGGAAAAGGTTAAGGCATTAAGTGCTTTGGGTCACATGTTAAGTATTTAAATAAAATTGTTCATTATACAACTTGGTCTGAAGAAGTTCCATGAAGTGCTTACCAGTTGGATTTTTATATAATAAAGTCATTGTGTTTTTAGCCGTTTGTTTTTTATTATTTTGTCTTTTTACGGCTATTTTCATTTGTTTGTTTAGATGTTTCGTGAGGTAATATAATGGATGTATGTTGCACCAGTGGCATAGATGGATAAAGCCCTAACTACAGCACAGCCAACTAGTACGTGGGATACTGGGGGCCCAGGCCAGTATAAATGAGGTCTAAGTGGACCAAAAATATATAAAAAAAAAAAAAAAGATATAATCGATGGATGGTGGTATGTAGCAACATCACCCCAACTGTACAACTGTAGCTGTGGCGAGCTTTGGTTTACTTTCCATTGGGTAAAGGATGGATTTTAGACGGCCATTAAAGATGATAATGTCTGGACCAATTATCATCAGTATACAACTGATAACAAATACCTCTATCCTGCATAAAAACTGGGACCAGTATCAAATGTTTTGGTAGTCAGAATTTTAAACACTGGCTGACAGAACCAAACCCATAAACTACCTAGTGTATGCAATCCATGAGGTAAACGGAAAACTACTCAAAAGACTGCATGAAATCATGTAGTAGTTTAACAAAATAGCATGCTCCACAGTGACCAAAGCTGCTGATATTTCAGGGACACAAGATGGACTACAACTATAAATCCCTTGTCATAAGGAGGTCAGTAACAGTCTTATTTAGGACATACTTAGGACAATCTCCATACTCTTTGCTGTTCCTTTCTTTTACCTTCAGTATTTCCCAGCATTAGTGTCTTCTGTAGTGAATCCCTTATTTGTATTATGTCTCTAATGTATTTTTGTTTTTCTCTGTTAGGTCTTCTAGTGAAGCATCTAGATTTATTTAAGTTTTGACTGATTTAATCTTTTTCCAGTCCATGGGACTCAAACATCTTCTCCAACCTCGCAGTTAAAAAGCATCATTTTCTGGGATACAGCCTTAATTGCAGTCAAACTAAGCTACAACTGGATGCACCATAGTTTTGGATAGACATTATCACTGTTGATAAGATTTTAAGTTTTTAATACTTTTCCCAACAATATTTATTCTAGCATTTGATTCATCTAACCCAGCATGTCATATATTTTCAACATGTAAACTGAATAAATAGGGTGATAATATACAGCCTTGTTGTACTCTTTCCAATCCTTAGTTTCTAACTGGTGCTTCTTGTTCTGCATACAGATTTCTCAGCAGCAAATACTTGAGAACTGGTATCCCCATTTGTCCAAGAACTTGCCGCAGTTTGTTAGCATCAAAACATTTACAGTACTCAAAGCAGAAGTAAATATTTTTTTCTGGAACTTCCCTGCTCTTGCTTTCTCTATCTTCCAGGTGACGACTTCAATGTGATCTCTTCCGCTTCTGCCCTTCTAAAACCAGTTTGTGTAACTAGCAATTCTCAGACCATACTATTGTTGGAGTCAGTCTTTCAGGATCTTGAACATTAACATACTAGCATGTGAAAAACATGCAACTGGTTGATAAGTTGACCTCTCTCTAGCAATGACATAATTTGTGATTGAAGTATCAATCTGACCTTTTTCAGTCCTATGGCCACTGCCACGTTTTGCAGTGCTGTAACAGCATCAATTTGCAGGATTTTAAGCAATTCATTCAGGAGGAATTACATAACCTCCTGCAGTCTTGTTAATAGCAAGGCTTTCTAGGGATCATTTAACCTCACTCTCTATGTTTTATAGTTCTAAATTTTATGCATAAATGATGTTACAGTCTTTTACAGTTCTAGAGATTGTTGTCATCTCTTCTCAAATTTTTCTGCCTCTGTTAGGTTTCTCCCACTTTTTTCTTTTATCCTGCCCATTCTTCCCTGAAAATGTCTTGGAATATCATGCATCTTCTTTGACAGATCTCTGTTATTTTCATTCAGTTGTCTTCTTCTAGTTCTTTGCAATACTCATTTAAATGTGGATTCTTATTTCCTTTTTTTTTCAATAATCATTTTTATTGTTTTGCCAAACCATTATACATTTCACACACTATTTACATTATGTACAATATTGCTTCCAATGTTTTAGTTCCATTTTGAATTTCCCTATAATACATTAAGAATAAATATCATTTTAACCAAGTACAGGAAATTAAAATCACAAAAAATTAAACATAAAAGCATCTACAATAGACAATTATAAACCAACTCAAGCCAATAATTTGTATTATTTCTACATTTTCTATCTAATCCAAGAATGTGTTGGTACACATACAGAATGTCCTGACGGAAAGTGGATAGGGACTGCTACCAAAATAATATTAAAGATTTGTTCCCAAATTTTTATGCTGTTTATACTTTTCTTATTATTTCTAATTAACAATTTGTGCGCTAATATATGCTTAATCGCTAACAGCCTGAAATTTTGCCACGACACCTGTGCTGGGTTCAACCAATTTGTGGCTATATATAATTTCATTAGTAAACTAATATTCATAATTACAATCTTTTTTGTTTTGTCCAAATTCTCCGGTGGAATATGTAAAATCAGAAATTCCCAGGAGAGTGTTGAGTTTTGGTAACCCATTTTTTGTAGTTGTAACTTTAAAGAATTCCATAATTTATAAATGCACTTGCAACTCCAGAACATGTGTAACAGGTCTGCTGTCTGATCTATACACTGTGGACATGTAGGTGACTTTTGAATCAAATTTATGAAGTGTAAGATGGGTATAATATGCATTGTTAAATATCATCAATTGAGTAAAGACCAGTTTTTGAAGTGATACGGATTTTAATGTTAAGTTAAACGCCTCTACTATTTTACTGTCGTCTAGGGATGGCAATTTCTCTCTCCAGTATTTGGATAACAGAATAAGATTATTATATTTTCTCTCTTTTGCCATTTTATACGCTGAGGATATATATTTTCTATCTTGTTGCAATGCTTCCCACAGCTGACCTGAAATAACAAGTTCCTCTTTTTTTATTTCAAAACTGGTAAAATAATTTATGGCCAAATCTTTTAACTGCCTCATTATAATTAAATAAGAGATGGGAAGATTCATCTCTTTTAAGATATCATGTACTGCTACTCCTAGGAAGGTATAAATCCTTACAGTTAATTCCTTAATAAATGGATATTTCTTTAAGTCTATCAGTTGATTACCAATAGTTATATTAGGATTTCCATCAAACGGTTGAAACATCATCATATATTTTAAAAGGTTCAAGGAGGCAAACAGAGTTTGAGTCGCCATTGCCCATACCTTGATGTGTTCCATTAACTCATATTTACTCAATGTTTTTATATTCAAAAATGGTACAGCTTTAACATTAATTCTCTTCCCTTTTATATGTTTATAATTTAGCAGTACCCATTTGGGTATCCATTTTCTATTTTCGCTATCCAAGTAAGACACCCTTAAAATCCTATTGGCCTGAATCACTGTATAATACATCTCAAAATCTGGTAAATCCAACCCCCCCCTCGTTTTAGGAGCCATAAGTTTTTCATAGGATATTCTCGTTTTTCTGGGTTCCCACAAAAATTTCCCCAGTCCTATCTGAAATTGCTTGAAAAAGGATTTCGTGGTTTTAAATTGTGCTGCTCTAAAAATATATAGCATTCTGGGGAGAACGTTCATTTTTATTATCGCTGCTCTTGCCATCATCGGTAGCTTCAACTTACTCCATCTTTTCAAATCCATTGTTATTCGGTCTCCAGTTGCCTTAATATTGTTGATAAAAAATTCTCTATTTTCAGTTGAAAAGTCAATCCCCAAATATTTTATTCTTTCTTCTGTCCTTATTCGTCCTATCAATGGTAGCATTGAAAAAGGTGTAGGTGTCTTTAGAGGGAATATTTTGGTTTTTTAAAATTTAGTTTGTAATTAGCAATTTTCTCAAAGGTTTGTATTGCTGTTAGTATTTTTTCTGTATCTGACACCGGTGTGGTACTGTATATATTTAAATCATCTGCAAAAGCAGCCATCCTAACATTTATCCCAAGAAGTACAGGAGAATTATAAAAAACTTTTTGTTTCATATGAAGAAATAAAGGTTCTAAATACAGATTAAACAGTATGGGAGACAATGGGCACCCTGTCGAGTTCCATTTTAATTTGAATCCTTTTGGAACATTCATGATTTATATATAAACTAGTGTATGCATTCTTGTATAAATTTCTTAACATAGAAATAAAAAGCTGAGGTATATTGAAATATGATAATGTTTCAAATAAATAAGCCAAATTAACTCTATCGAATGCTTTTTGAGCATCAATTATTAAAGCATATATGTTCATATTTTTATACTTTGCATAAGATATTAAAGTATGAAGAGTTCATGTATTGTCTGTAGTCTGTCTCCCATCTATAAACCCCGCCTGTTCTTCTGATATTATCAAGTTTATTATTTTTTTAATCTACTAGCTAGAATAGATGTCATGATTTTCATATCAATATTCAACAATGATATGGGCCTATAATTGTCTGGATTTTTGGGATCACTATTCTCTTTCAATAACAGAATTGTTCTTGAGGCATTAAAATGAAGATCATTGCTGCCATTCGAAATGATATAGTTAAAGGTCTGTGAAAGTACGGTGCTCAGAATCCCACTAAAAGATTTATAAAATTCAGAGGTCATACCATCTGGTCCTGGGGCTTTATGTGGCTTTAGTTTCTTAATTGCCTCTAGAACTTCATCAACTGTAATCAATGCAGTCAATTCTCCTGAGAATCCTCGTCAATCTTGGGAAAATTAATTTTCTGTAAGAACTCTTTCCTCTCTTCATCATGCCCATGAGTTTGTTGCTCACCATATATCTGATTAAAAATTGATTCAAAAATCTTCATGACATCTGACTTATCAGTATATAACGTATTATTATGATTTATTTCGGTAATTAATCGTGTCGATTTCGTCTGATTAATAATGCGGGCTAATGCTTTCGAGGGAGTTTGAATGTGATTTGCATATTTAACTAAACTTCTTTGTTCGTACAGTGTCAATTTTCTGTTATGCATAAGAAACAGCTCTTTCTGACATCTTAACAACTCAGTTTCTGTTTGCTCAGTGTAGTTACTCATCAGCTCCTGGTCCAATAATTGTACTTTAGTTTCCAGATCCAGTTGTTCTCTATTTTGGAGTTTTTTATAATAAGTGGCTTTCTGAATAAATAATCCTCTTAACAAAGTTTTAGTTGTAGCCCATTCTATATCTAATGGATGTTCATTACGGGGTATATTGTATACTAATTGTTTAAGTATCTCCTTAACTTCCTTTACTATATCTTCTTAGGTTAATAGGTATGGGTTTAAGGACCAATTATATCCACCATGATTTTTAGTATTCAAAATATCGGTCTTTAAAGTTAAAGTTATTTTAGAATGGTCTGAGAGCTGTCTAGCTTGATTAGAAACCCTAGGGTCAAGTGAAATGAACACTTCTGGAATTAAAAAATCAATTCTTGACCACATTTTATGGCAGCTAGAATAGAAAGTAAAGTTTTCTGCCTTTGCTTGTATGTGTTTGTGTTTAAAAGGGTCATATAGTTTGAAATCCGTTCTCAGTTCTTTCAATGCTACCATTGCCTGCTTATTAAAAGCAGTCGAAGCTCCCAACTTATCAGTTTTAAAATCTTGGTAAGCATTCCAATCCCCCCCCATCACTATGTAACAGTTGTTATATGACTGTAGAATAGAGTAAATTGAAGCTATATAATGATGTTGGTTCACATTTGGGGCATAAACACATAAAAGTACTATCGGCTTATCGAAATTTTCAGTTTTGAGAACCACCAAACACCATCTGCCGTCTTTATCTATTTTGTCCTCCAAAATTTCTCCTTGAAACTGATTCTTGATTATAATTGCCACCCCAGCACTATTCGTAGTCCCTTCCGCCTTTACAACCTTCCTAATCCATTTCTTGTCCTTCATTGTTTCCCATTGGTCATTAGTTAAATGTGTTTCTTGTAATAGAATAAAACCTGCTTTTGATTTAAAAACAAATGCAGAAACAGCTTTCTTTTTTCATGTTCTGGAGTCCTTTAACATTCCAGGAATCTATTATCCACATTCTAAACTATGAATTGATGAATAATGGTATCTATTTTTGTTTTCCACCTTAAATTGACAAATGTTGGTATTACGTGAATTTTTGGAAGCAAAACAGCCATCCCATCCCTACCCAGTGCCTATCCACTATTCCTCCGGACCAGGATGAACATAGGTTTTCACATTGGATAACATTCTCCAAGTAGCTAAACTACTAATTCTATTAACTAACAATAAAATAGCATGCAAAACCTACACCAACTATATCTACGTCTACAAAGTCTAACCCAGACATTCCCTACTAAACACCACACTCAAGTAACTACAGCTCTGAACATTTCCCTAATATTCATGTAAACTAATTGTACCTGACATGTCAAATAATTCACTTTTAACAAACTTTAAATACAGCAATAATATGTTAGCATTATAATTACTTGTTCCAAAACCTTTTAACTAACAGTTCACCTAATAAGCACACAGTTGTTATACATTTGTTTAAAACAAGCCATTATTTAGGTCAGCTATTTATCTTCAAAACATTCCTACAATATTGCATTTAATTTTTATAGATCATTACAGTTAGACATCACCTATATTACACAACTACTACTACTGTTTGCTAATTATACTATATGTATATATATATATATATATTTTTTTTTCTTCTTTCTGTTCTCCCCCTTCCCCAAACTGAACACAGTTAAAAGATACTTATTTATTCACTTATTTACTCACTAAATAAAACACAGTAAGTTACAAAAACAAGCCTGCAAAGGAGAGAAAAAAAGAAAAAGAAAAAACAACACAAAAAATAGACTGCATTACCTGGATTTACCACTAAGCCATAGTCTCTTATACAGCAACAGCCAAACCATACATTTTTGTCCATACAAGACACATTTTACCTTATTGATCGTATCTCAGTCATTTTAGCTCCAAAAAAGTCCCAAAAAGTTTCATTTTGATTTACAGCAGCTCTTCTTGCTTCCCAGCAGTTGCAGCAGTCCAGGCAGTTCAATTTTCGAATTTTCGCGCTCGCGACGGGGGAACCAATTCGCGAACGGACCTCTCAGCTGTATCACACTCAAAACGGTCCCCCTGCTTCCTTTACCTTGTTTCCTGCTTCCTCGTGGGTCAGGAGCGCTCGTAGAAGCCATAAAACTTCGTGGAATCTTCGTGTTTCAGCTAGGAGGACGAGATTAAAAGATAAAACGGAGAATTACCAGGCCTGCTGAAGAATGAAGAACACACAAAGGATTTTGAAGCCTCGGATTTTCGTAAATGCAGTCTCCCATTCATTCTAATGCAGGAAAAAGCCAGGATGTACTGTTCAATTTTCAGACGGTGGCAGAGCCTTAAACAGCTTCAAAAAGGTAGGTCTGGCTTCTTTTTTTGTATTTACAGTGTATTTAATGCCATCAAGAGTAAAGATTAAACTGTTAGGATATTTCATTTGAAATCTAATGTTTTTGTCAATTAGAAACTTACAGTATGGAGCCAGCATTTGTCTAGACTGTCTTATTTGTGCTGGTAAATCCTGTGTTATAGAAACTTTATAACTTTGCCACATTATAGATCCTCCAGATTTTTTATGGTTAGAAGTATTTTATTCACATCCTGGAAGTTTAATATTTTGACATACACAGGTCTTGGTGTATTTGAAGCTTGGGAATTCCTGTAAGCTCTATGTGCTCTTTCTATGACAATTTGCTGAACATCCACAGAGTCCTTAAGTAATGTTTCAAATATTTGTATGATAGAAGTGTTCAGCTCATTATATTGGATTGATTCTGGGATCCCTCTGATGATTATGTTGTTACGTCTTGATCTTGCTTCCAGGTCCAGAATTTTGTTTTGCATCATTTGTATATCAGCCTCTTGTGATTCAGATCTTTTAGTGAGCAATGCTATATTGTCTTCATTTGCTGCTATTCTGGTTTCTGCTTTCTCCATTCTTGTTAGAATCCGATTATATGTCTCACTAAATGTTTGTGTTTGGGATGTTAGGTCTTGTAATGCATCTTGTATAGGCAACAATGCAGACTTAATTTCTTCCATCGTAACCTGTTGATCAGATTTCGCTGATGCCCCTGTTTTTGCAGTTTCTTGCTGTCTGAATGTTTTCTGTCTCTTAAATATGGATTCCTTCTCTGGAGACTGTAATGCTGACAGTTTAGTTTTAGTAGTTGTAGTGTCCATATTTTTATCTTCTTTTGACATTTTGAAATGCTGCAGATAGAGATGATTACCAAGTAAAAGTTTCAGTAATGTGGTAATTCAGTCCTTTGTTTGTTGCTCTGTTCAGAATCAACCAAGCAATCAGTTCCAATCCTGTTGTCACCAAGTATTTTTTTCAATTTTTTTTCCTCGATAAGATCGCTGACTTCTAGTAGATTATTAATTGCTGTCAATTAGTTGATTAACTCCAAATGTACATCCGCAGAGGTGATTTTTGTTTCTGGTCTTTGGAGAGCTGAAGTACTGCAGTGCTTATAGAATGGCGGCCATCTTTGTCCCTGGATTCTTATTTCCCATTGACATTCTCTGAAACTACATTTAGTTTGACATATTTTCCTGTGTCCATTATTTTTCACAACCCTTCTTTTCTTGACCACTTGTAAAGCTTTCACAGGTAACTGTTTTACCTTTTCAATCTTCTTTCTATTTGAACTATTTGTGATGCTACCTCCAGGACAATACTATGAACTTCTTTTCATAATCCATCTGGTGTTTATCCATCATGTCCAAGTCTTCATCTCCACTATGTGGTCACTTGGGATATTGTTTAGCTTGCATCTCACTGACCTTGATTCTTTTATTTTCTTTAATTTAACTCTAAACTTTACAACAAGAGGAGGATTGTCTAAGCCACAGTCATCTCTACGTTTTGTTTTTGTTGACTGCATAGAGCTCTTCACTTCTGACTGCAAAGTAGTCAGTCTGATGTTGGTACTGGCAATCTGGTAACAGCATACATAAAGACCATCTTTCTGGATGTTGAAAGAGAGTGTTTGCTGTGTCTACTGAATTATCTTGGCAGAATGATACTCTTCATTGTCCAGCTTCATTCTGTACTTCATTATTTTCTTGATAACCTTTCCAAGTAAAGAGGAGGTTAAAAATGGTGGCAAATTTTCCAGTGTATCTCAATCCAATGGTATCTTATTGAAAAAACAGGGGTAATCAAAGATTCATAAGTGAAAACCTAGAAAAGCCAGATTGAAAACTGAATTACAAAGTTTGAAAAAATAACTAGTTCTAATGATTTAAGGCAACATTTATCCAACCTCACAGACCCAGGATATCTGTCACAGCAGGTTGGTTGCAGAGAGGAGACAATAATTCATGATCTCTTCAATGCTGATAAAACACAATTTAACCCAGTTAAAATGTAGGATATTTGCATGGAACACACTGAAACTCCTCATGGGTTATCACTGCAAAATGATAGCCTGATCTTTGTAACCTTTTATCCAGAGAAGTATGAAACATCTACAAACGGAATTAAGAAAAAAGCCCTGTGGACAATGAGGCAGGCTGAACTGCCCAGCATAATTTGAAAAAAATGCAGCCAGGTGAATTATTACAGCATGGTGCACAGTATAAAATGCATACAAACTAACATTTTCTCAAACATACAAGTTGTCACTATTTGAAATTCATCCACTATCCTACTTTTGTTATGAACAGTGTTATTGGTCAAATCATGGCTCACTGAAGACATACATACTAGGGCCACAGAATCCAAGGCATCCATCAAAGATCTGTGAAAGTCTGGATCATCAGCACTAGTCCCTCAAGGGAGTCAAGCTAGCCCATTACAGTTGTCAAATTGCCACAGATATTACTGATGTTTCTATAGTGGACCACCTCAGTATCAGACAGTACACCTGAAGACAGCACTTAACTGAAGTGAATCAAGTGCTGTCTGCACCCTGAGGCTGGCTCTGCCAGCAAGTCACAAGCCTTCAAGTCCAGATTGGAACACAAAGTCTAAAGAGTGCTAAAATTGATAAGTAGCTTGTGGGGTTACCTCACTGACACTCCATACAATGGAGGAATTCTGTGTCGAGTTTGTGGTCTCATATAACCCTATGCATTACATTCATCTTAGAATAACTACCCAGGGAGGTCAAGCTCAACGTCAATGAGTAGAAAAGGGATCTTCTACAAGAAAACCTAAGTATCCGGGTCAATGGTCCACATGAAGAAAACTGCAATTTACTCCTAATGCATGAACATACTCAAAAGTGTGGGTACTTCCAGCACTCACCTGACACACATCAGACTCAGCTGGAAAACAGATGGCCATTTCACCATTGAAACTACCCCAGGTGCTGTGAACAACACAGAGCTGTGAAGCAACTGAAGCAGGTAAGTGATGCCCAAAGTTGTCATCCAGCTATATCTACATGATCAATGACAGGTCAATGTCAGCAAGTCAGACATAATGCTCAGTTTGTTGTGAATCAACATGACATAAAATAACACGGCCCTAGGCAGGAGCCAGAGGGACAAGTACTGCATAACAGTGAAAGATGGCAGAATGACTATCAAAACATCGTTCTCAGGGAAAATGAATCCCAGTACAAGTAGATTTTCACATTTAAATGGTAATGCATAAGATTAATCCCAGCAAAATGGTTCAGGTCAGACCATACACAAAATGTGGACCTCATGCCCTGTCCCGATCTCCTGCAAGAAGTCTGCCAAAGAAAAATCAAATGATTGAAGAACAAAATTATAGATCTCAGAAATGGGAGAATTCCATGATGAAATCAGATGCACAACTGATAAAATAATCTAAAGTCAGTACCTTTATTTATTTATTTTATATTTACCTGGAAAGTCCGACTGGGTGGAATTCATTTTCAGCAGATGCCCAGGGAGAAAAGCTCCACATACAAACAACAAACTAAAGAAAATGAACAAAATAACTGGATACAGTTACATATGCAGATTCAATACTTAGGGTAAGAAACACAAGACTTGACAAGACAAAAGCATAAATATAATGCATATAACACATAGGCTCTCCAGGTACAAAGCAATAGCTCTCAATTCACATATGAATCCTTGCATACAGTGGTTTCCTGCTAGAAAAAAAATATGTGAGCTCTAGAAATGATAGATGGTATGATTTATATGCAATCACAAAAAGTGAAATTCCATCTTTTGACTTCCAAAGATAGGAGGTGACAGGTAGGTGTTAAAACTGTAAGTTGTGTGACGTGTTGTTTAAGATAGTATGCTGGATTTAGGGGTTAGTTACTACTGTCTAGTTACTACTCTCTAATTTAAACACAAACATGCACATCATTCCCTGAGGAATCATACATTGCTCCTTTTACCTTCTACAAAAGATTGTAGAATGTTTCAAAACCACTTGGCTCAGTGCTGCAGATGTTGTGGCTCATCTAAGGATGAAGCTGTGTACATCTGTGGTATGCCTCATCTACCATCTGTGGTACATCTCAGGCTGACTTCATGTTGTGTGGGGGTAGTGTGAAGGAGGCACATCAGATCACTTATAGGAATGGAAAGATACTATCCAAGTCTATGAAATTTAAAAGGAAACCCTACCATAAGAATCATAATTGTCCCCATCCCCTTATTATGGGGACTGTCAGTTACTTGGAAGTAATGTATTACCTAAATTTGGAAACTTCTTGCCCCCAAACAATAATGAGACTTGGCAGAAGGAGTGGATTAAACACTGTATGTTTGAAACTATCTCACATGTGAAAGAAAGTGGAATGCTGAAATGGGTTGTGTTATGGAGGAAGTCCATAATTTCTATAGACAAAATGGCAAATTAATGTATTTAATTCTGAAACAAAGTCATATGCAAGTACTATTTTGTTAACATACCTCACTCCAACCCATTATCCTTCCAACATTCCAAGTTGCCTCTCCCTATTTGCCTTTCATGTATGTGTTCATTAAATTAAAAAAATGTAACTTTCTGCCCAAAAGCACACATATACATGGAGGTTCATTTGTCCTCATTTGGAATGCTATTTATAATAAAACCTGCTCCGTTCTTTCACAGGAAATACCTCAAAACTGGCTTTTGACATCAAGTGCAAAGTACCTCCTTTTCTTCCATCCTCTGACTGAACACAAATAACAAGCTTCATCATCAATTAAAGACACTATAAACTGAAGATAGTAAACCAAAGCCATAAAATAATTTAATAAAATCCATTTATTAAGAAAAAAGCAACAGTACTAAAACTAATAGTAATCACTTGGTAATTGAAGTAACATCTTGCAGATGCATGATTGTTAAGAGGCTGCGTTAAGCTGAAATGAGAATGGATCCTAATGGAGCACTAAAATACTACTTCACAATAGAATGTAACAATGTCAACTACCAATGTTCCAACAAGATAAACATTTTAATAGCCAGGATACATAATAACAGGTACGAATTGTAACCTAGAAATGTTAGAGTCCTTGTATGGATAGGTCATAGTGCAAAATAAGTGAAGTCAGTGCTTAAATCTTCGATATTTGATTTGCTGGAAACATAAAACATGTGCTATGAAGTTTCTGTTTAGGTACGCACTGATAATTTCATTAAAAATTCATTCAAAAGGAAAGACAAACTTAGCATCATTAGATATTTAAAATGATAATTATGAAGATAAGTAAGGGCAGAACCATGCAATACCTAGTGGTCTCTCTACCCTAAATATAAAATAACAGTTTCAGCTCTGTAGTTACAAGTCAGACATCATTCAGCCAGTAATGTCAGTCTGTAACAAAGAAAGCAGTTAACAAAAGCTGGTCTGGTGTCATTGCTCAGCTTGTTAGACTAATAATCATTCTCCCTGCAAGATTCAAGTAACCTCTAGTATAAACTCTGAAGCTATAGTATCTGCCATTAAAATGTGCTTTTCATTTTTTCCCCATCTATAAAATGACATTAGGCTTCTGAAAATCAAAGTCATTTTATGACAAAGATTAAAAAAAACTACATCAAAATGCTACCTAGCAAACCTGCCCATATTCTGCTTAAGGAGGACACCTGATAGTGGCACATCTGGTGGTCAGTACACCAATATAATAAGCACGGGCTGTACTGGCATGTTTCTTTCTTTAAAAACTGCTTTTTCAAGGCCCTTGTTAAGAGGTTGCTGGAGTGAGTCATCATTCTTTTTTTCAACTGCAGCTGGTTCCCATAATCAGGCTGTATTCAGTGCTTAGCTCTGCTATCCCTTTGTTAGCTTTTAATTTCACAAGCATCTCCAGAGAAGTAAGCTCACCAAGTGCCTTTTTTGTTTTCTTGCTTTTACAAATCTTCAGTGTGCAAGGTGTCCGCAGGTTAGCATGGGGTACAGCAGCACTAAAAGGTAATCATTCTTCCATCACAAAGGGATATAAAAGCAAAGCACTATAGATGCTAATAAACATCACTTAACAGCAACATGGTACAAGCTTTACAATAAAAGAGATTGAACAACAGAGGATCTGCAGCACCAGGAGAGAGTTTCTGAAGTGGTACTAAAATAAATGCAGTAAGATTGCTAATATGTTATGGTGAAATAAAGTAGGGAAAAGGAATGAATTTGTAATTTGAGCATTCATTGTAACAAGTTTGTGAACACAGCAAACAACTGTCTGCACTTTAAAAGCAGGTGTAAGAAAAAGAGTATTATTTAAACTGAATCTTTTTTATCATTCTTGATAGTTGAAGTGTTTTATTAAATGCCCCAATTGTGAATCCTGGCTAGTCATATAAAATAAACATATGTGTACTTACTACTGTACATATATCATAGCGAGGTGTGTGTGTAGTTGGTCATTGGAGGGATGGTTCACTAACAGCCAATCCAAATGTAATAACACAGACACTGCATATCAACTTTGCCTTTGTTGCACAACCACAAAGATCCAAGAACAGTGTTCAAAAGCACTAAAAAAACACAAAGATAATATATTTAACACAAGTTTAATATACAGCAAAAAGGTACTGTGATGCCTCAAATGACATGCATTGTGACATAAGAGGAACATCAGAACCATAGACCTCTGTACCAAAACATACATTTGCCATCAAGCTTGGTCTTACCCGACAGTGATTACTCTTGTGTTCTTTAGCGCTATGTTACATATGATTAATACTTAAACTACATTATACACAGTTATACTGGATCATGCACAAATCTTTAACACATGGAGAACTTAAAACAACTGAACTTGCAAGTTTGATTAAAGCTGTTCACTTAAATACTTTTTTTGAAAACTTTACTTGTAGCTTCTGTGCTGTTATCAAGTATCTTTACTACTCTGAAGGCATGGCTGTCTCTCAAGATGCTATTGTTGCTTTAGATGTACGTTTTGGGAACTAAATGGAAAATGTGTTTGTGTATGTCCTATATGGAGTAAATAGTGTAAAGGCTAGCTAAATGGATTGTGTAAAACTGTGTGTAAAACATTGTGAAACTTCTTTCAGTCTTCTAATTAAGGACAATTTCCTCGCTTCATTTTCATGCATGACAGAATATTTCTTCACCTTCTGTCCAAAAATAAGGCAAAGAGTTCATTGTATTCCTGTTATCTAGCATAACAAGGATTGTAATAGCCCAGATCGACATAATCAGAATATTGCTCTAGTCTATCTTGCCTTGTTTAGTGACTCACATTTTATTTCAGTATGAAACTGATTTTTTTTATCCTGCTGAGTAATACAAACATGATGTGGTTCTGCCAATATCCTCTTTAAGGCTTATCCAGCCTAGTGAAAGGCAGGGATAAGGAACTACCACCCAAGTGACAGCCATCACTGGCAGGGAACATGGGCAGTGCTGGTCTTGAAGGAGTGGCTCTCACCTGACTATGCCTGCTATCCTGGTGCTGAGGGATGGAAGTCTACATACAAAGCAGGATCTGGAACAGGGAGGGGCATGCACTGTGATTGCCAAAGCCAGTGACAGTAGGTCTTGTCCCACATGTGAATGTGGGTGTGCATGCAAGGACATTGGGGAGCAATGGTGGCCATTGCAGTGATGCAGGTGTACCGAGCATCAACAAGGAGGGCTTAGGTGTTCCAGTTGTCAGTATGCAGGTTTAGCACAAATGCGTTTACTAGGCTAATGACCACAAGGACCTTTTTAAGCCTAGCCATGCATTCCAAATTTCTAATAAGTTCTGCTACTCTCGATAAGTGTAAAGTAGGGGCTTGGGAGATTAAATATTTACAGGCTGTCTGTGTTCATTAAAGACAGATGCCAAACCAGGCAAAATTTGTCAACAGTAGGGTATTGTGTTAAATGCCTTGACTGGGTCAAACTAGGCAGTGTACCACTTTGCCCTTATCCATTGCTTTGGTGACCTTTTCAAATAAGTCCACTACATTGAGTAGGCATGACCTGTCCTTGATGAAACTAAACTGGGTTGGGTCCAGTGTCTGGAGGTTTCCTATGTCACTCACTACTGATCATCGCCATAATTATTTCCATGGCTTTACATACAAGACTAGTGGGACTTATAGGTCTGTACTTTCCAGGGTCTGTAGATGTCCCACCTTTGTGCAGAGGGATGGCTGTTGCTGTTCTCCATTCGTGAGACACAAAGCCTGTTTGGAGGCTCCAGTTAAATAGCAATTCAAGAAGGCTGGAAATATTCAGAAGGTATCCTGGGATTTTCTCCAGGCCCACTGATGTAGTGTTCTTGGCCTTAGACAGGCCATTAAGGACCTGTTCCCTATTGATAGCAGGGGTAGTTATATTTGATGGTATTTGTTGAGGGAAGGTTGAAGGGGAGAGAGGTGAATACATTTCTACATTTGAACCCTTGCCTATCTCAGTCTACAGTCTCTAGAACTGCATATTAGTTGATGATGCCATGGAAGGTGGGACTCAAACCAACAGTCCCCTTATCTATTAGGCCACTGACACATCACCAACGTCTCTGCTCAGCATCCTTTTCAGTGTACAATTCTCATATCTCACACATCACTCTATCACATCTTCCTTTTGTATTCAAGTAGTTATTCTTGGTAAAATGTATTGCTGAATAGTAAACCATTTTTAGTTTGTTTCATCTTCACCTTTTTAACTCTATTTTTTTGTCTTTCAGGTGATGCTGGATATCCATTGACTCATGACACCAGTAAGAAATCCAAGTGGACCCGCAGAAGACAGCTACAGCAATTCGCTGTCTCAGACCTATATTGTCATCAAAAAGTTCTACAACCTCCTGAAGAGCCATTTCAGGTGCCTGGATGGGTCTGGGGTGCCATTTAATTTGTCTACTGTACAGCAATCTCGGAGTTGGTATATTTAGTTAGTGGGGGTGAAGCCCCCACTTAGTTTGGGTATAAAGTTTTTTTTTTTCTGTGACCAACTGACATGTTTTCCTCCGACGTTCAGCGTTTTTGAGTTTGATATTACAAGTTCGATGCTTAGGTCTTCGATCACCTAAGCATTCGCTCTTGTAATATAGATGCATTTCTTTCCCCAGTTCCATGAGGTTTTAAGCAGTGCCATTACAGGAATGAAATGCATACAGCTGAAGTGTGTCATAAGCCTCCTCACTTTTTTTTTTAATACCTTATTCCTTTTTGAGTTAAACACTGACCAGTGTTTGTGAAGGTCAAATTGTAAGTAACAGAACTGTCACACTAATCGCAGCAGGTCAAGGTCAAATGCATCATATACATCTTCCTAAACATACTCTAGGTGATGGTGCAAGTGATTTTGAAGAGTGCTGGACGGTGAGTTGGTCTGATGTTGTGACTTCCTTGATGCAGGTTATCCTGCAGATACTGGTCTGTCAGTGCTGTGGGAATGTGATCAGGACCTCAGATGAGTGAACACTGACATGGCCTGCATAAAATCTGTTCTGTTTATTCCTCCTGACTAATTACAGTAATTTCATGAGAAGCACTTGCAGTTTCATGTGATTTTCCCACAATTGTCCGGACAGTAACCCATCCTCTTCCCCTCCCAAGACCGACTCCTGCACGAGTCTGGCAAATGGAGGCAGTCACAGATGCTTGCTATGCTACCATACTACACATTAGTGTGATCACGGTATTATCCCTTCTCAATGTCATTTCCAAGTGGTGCTAGAAATCCTCACTCATACCCTAGAGGGCACTGACCATTTCCAGCTGATGTTCTGTGGCAGTGCTCTGAGCCCTAACAATGTCATGGCACATTTGCTGCTGGGCAGCCAGTGCTTTATGTCTTTCCTGGGGTAGCTGTAAATAATTCCTGCAAATAGCTCCCCTTTACATGGGTGTCACCGTGGACACTTAGCTCTGATTTTCTGCCATCATCCTTAAAGTGTTCATCTGGATTTGGAGATACTGCTGTAGAGGGACAGGGGTTTTCCCCATTTTCAAGCAGGAGTATAATGTCAGCATGTGCCTGACCTTGTGATGCCCTGTCACTTCCTGCAGAGTTACCAACATGTTGTAGGGTGTGGGATCATGCCATTAAACTTGGGGACTGCATGCCACTTTCCTCAGACCACCTCATAAATATAATTATGTTATAATCATAATCAGCCATTCTGGAGCTGATATCCTCCAAACATATTGATGTAGTGCAAATGTTTATTTCTGCTGCTGCCCATACCTCTCAACCTCTTATTGCAAAAAATCTGGATAAAGCCTGACAGAATGGGGCACAAAGGCCCAAAAACCGGGACAGATTTTAAATATTGCTCTTATAAACTTAGAAAGTTGCTAGAATAACAAGATTTGTCTTAGCTTGCATTTTCCTGGAGGATATGAAGTGTGAAACTCAAATGTATGTCATTATTTAGTGCCTTCAATCCTCAAATCATCCAAGTCATTTGACAGAAAATCACATATTTTATGAGTAACAGATCAAAAATATGAGGCAAAAATCTAGACCCTCTGTGAAAATCTCTACAGTTGAGAGGTATGCTGCTGAACCTGTAAATATGCTTTGAAAACATTACTAATAAAGAAATAGTGTACACCACTCTGCGGTTATTAAGGAGTTGGATGAGAAACTTACCATGCAGACTGCCTCCATTGTCATTCTGTGTAGATGTGGAAGGCTCTGCTATTAATAGTAACTGTTGTGTGTTTAATGTAATCAATTCCATGTTGGCATTCCATTCTCTATATAAACAAATATTACTGATTTTAAAACAACCTTCCTGAGCAAACAGTTGTTGCTGCTGCTGATGTTGGTATAAGCCAGTGTTCACACCACCTTTGTCACAGTCATTCCCATGAATGGAGGTCAGGTGTTCCTCAGTTGATGTTAATGGGATAATTGTTGGTGCCCCCCCCCCCAAGTACTGGTATGGGCAATTGCATTCTGCCTCACCTTTCCTCTAGCATGTCCTGCCATATTATTTGCCCTCTTCTTGCACTGTTAATGTGCTGATTCTGCCAAACACTGCATGTACAGGACAACTTAATTTCAAGCTTTTGTCCTGTCAGCTTGTTTAGGCCCCTCCTTTACCAACAAAAAAACAAACATTTCCCATGTGTCCTTAGAGCTTCTTTGAGGATATGAGTATCCTCATGGCTGAAGTTATTCTTTCTCTGAACTGATCCCTTGTTTTGCATCTTTATTGCACATAAAAAATGCCACAGTCACACCCAAAAAACTCTGATGTAATTAACCATCACTCAAACTGCACAACAATGAAAGCATGTCTGACATCCTACTAAGTTAGGTAACACAAACCTCATAACTGCATACACATGCAAAATCTCAGTACATCCAAGTATAGCTGTGATATGCTAATGTCTGCTGTATCATAAATACATTCAGAACAGTAAAGCAATCACTTTAACAGATTCATCTGTCTCTCAGCCCCAGCCATTGTCATGTATTCAAGATAATGTCATTTTTCTTCAGTAACACTCAGAAATCTGCAAGTAAAGACACAGGTATATTCAGTTAAACACATACGTATGCACAATCACTAAATAACACCAAAGGAAATGATTTTCCCAGTGATTACTAATCATTTCCACTTCTGCTGTAATGATTTTCCACTTACAAATGACAGCTTTATACTATTCAATAAAGCCATGGTAAAAGGCCCATCATAGCAGTAAAACATTTTTTCCGTGTTACTAGTTAATTTTATATCATTCTGAAATGGAGTCCTCACCATGCTCCAGGAGTGCACGGATAGCCTCAAGATATGCTCAGATCTGAACATATTTAGAAAAGAATAAAATGGATTCAAACATATAACAGTCTGCACAACGATGAAGTGTAGCCTCTGCCATTATATTATCAGGCATGCTAACTCATCTTAAACAACTCAATATTTAATAAAAGTTGGTAATCACACACAGGAATATGAATTTCTGCAATACCCCCCACCCCACCCCACCCACAAAGAAAACAAAACAAAAACTTCTGTTGCTCTGCTGCATGAATAAATAACATTCAGGTTTTAAAAGGTAGCCAAAGTCAATGCCCAGCAGGTTTAAGTAATACAGAGAAAAATGATCATTGCATAATTTTTTTTTATCCATCAAATAAATATGTGAAAGTATTAATTATTTAAATTAAAAAAAAACACTTATGTGGCAAAGCAAAAAACATTTTTGGTTAAACCAGACTTGACAATAACAATAGTTCGTTGTCTAATGCCCTTGCTGTTTAACTGGGTTTGCTTAAGGTGACGTCACACTCCAGAGGACGTGGTTCTAACCCTGTGAACCACAGCCCTGCCCATTCTTTCCTCATTCTGGTACTGGCACTTTGAATGATGGCAGTACCTGTAAAGGCATGAGGCCACATTCCAAGCCGGTCAGACAAGGAGGCCCAGATAATGCTCCACCTTCTTAGGGAGTTGTATCTGGATAAGTAAAAAAGCAAAGCAAAACCACAAACTATATAAAAAAAGTCTTCAAAGACACTAGTTATTAAAACTGAACAAGTTAAGCACTTTCACCCCAATAAATTAGAACCTCATCAGAACATCATGAGGTTATAAACCACCCCTTTAAAATTTTCAAATATTAGTCAGGTGGGCTTACAAACCAATCAAAACACACACATACCACTTCATTTGAATAAAAACAAGCAGAACAAAATTAATAAGGATGCAATTAAAAATTCAAATAGTAAAAGCCATCACAAGTTTAAAGAACATTCAACTAACCCCCAATAGATCCCAGTTAAAATTAGGATTTCAAGTGAACACAGTTTAGAGAGACAAGTTATTGAAAGTGTCATTCAAATCAGGATAAGTGCAAGCATCAAATAACAATTCCCACCATAGTTCTATCTTCTCCAAAAACAGTTCCCATTAACCATCCCTAGGATTAGTGTCAAGTCTTTCATGTGTAAAATCAAAAATCAGACTCAAGAAAATTCCAATAAATGCCTAAAGTGTATTGCTTAACTTAGCTTTCTCAATGTCGTGCATGTGCTCATAGATGCACTCCTTAATTTTTTTCTCAGTTTTACCAATATAGTAGCCGGGACAATGTTGTTCTGGCTACATATACCACCCCATGACTTCTGAAACTGAAGAAACTTTCACCTTAATTGACCTGTTTTTTATTAAAACTTCATCATCCTCTAGTATAAATTGATACCAATTTCAATTTCCACAAGCAAAGTTGCCCATTTTCCTGATACTTCTATTTATTTCAAATTTGTTTGAGCTCCAAAAGGTTTTTAAAACAATTACACCTCCTATAAAACAATACGTTTTTAAGTCAACCTTTTTTGAAAGTCACTGCAAGTTAGAAAAAAATGTCTAATTCTTTAATACAATACCATAAATAGTTTGAATATCAATACTGTATGCAGTAATAAAAGCAACAATATAATTAGTCCACTCACTTGGTGGTTGTTCACACCAAATGGTATCTAATGCCATTTTCTTTCCAGTATCACTAATTTCATCCCCTTCACTAGAAACTGCCATACTAACCCACCCTTCATTTAAATGTGGGTGGATCAAAGGGCTAAAAATGCCCAATTCCCTTTTGAAAAATATTTCATCGAAAATAGGTTTAAGAAACTTATGTGGATATCACCAATGAATAAACATCTCCATAAGTTTATAACACTCCAGTTTAAAAGTATCAAACTAGAAAACCATCCTGGCTAAACGCACCAATTGTCCCTTTACAATAGCCTTTTTGATGCCCAGGCTGACAACTACTGAAGTGTAAGGAGGAGTTTGAGTATGTTGGCTTGCTGTAAATACTACAGTTAAGCCTTCTGTTGTGAACATTGCCCATCTGGGGATAGCTTTGCAGGGTTGGGGCAGTGCCTCCAATCCTGTAGGCAGCCTGGCAAGCCACAGTCAATGGGGGTTTCAGGACTTGGTTAAGGATATACAGGAGGAGGTGATTGACAGATGGATTCAGCCAGTTGAGGCTTCTCTTCAGAATGGTGAAGACATGCTGTCTCAGTTGGTGCTAACCACCGCACCACCACAGTACCCTATCCCCTCTACACTGTAGTCCTCCGTCATCATCTGGAAGTGGAAACATCTGAAGCTCTGTGGACTGGGACTCCTACTGGTACCTCCTCAGTCCATCTTCCCCTATCCTTTCTTCTACACCCTCTAACCTATTTCTTACTCTCTCAATTCTCTTATATAAAATAGTTGAAAAAATAGGAGGGGTCATTCCCCTGCCAAACACATTTGCCCCTCCTCTCCCACCTCCTTCAGGAAAACCCTCTTGATATTTTCCTTCTGTGACTGCCTCATTATGTCTTACCTTTTCAGTCTTTACTATCGCCCCCTTATTTACTATCTCCCCCTTCTTATTTACTATCTCCCCCTTCCTATTCTTTAAATTGAACGCCTTTTCTATAGGTGTCCAGATAACGATATCCTTATAAAAAACATTTTAAACCTCTATTTTTTTTTAAATATTCATAATAAAAGCTTTGCAGTCAACTGCTTACCTTAGGTCTTTCAAGCATAATTGTGTATATCCACGTCTGCCTACAATATCCAGATACATAAGTACAAAACTTAGAGGTTTCATGCAGTACTTTGTATGCACTTAATGATTAATTTTAGGTACTTTATGCTTTTGCCATATGCATGCATGGTTTTCAAAACACCTTTGTTTTTCCCTGTTCACTGGAAATAACCCACACTTAGCTGATTTACATATACTTGTATCAGTGCTCCTTGCGGACAACTGCTATGTAGCTGCAAAGTCCCAGGCTATGAATACCATAATAATGACCATAATAATGAATTTACTCATTAAGTGGAATTTTATATAGGATACTGAGAACAGAGAAAACATACAATTATTAGAGATATGACTTGGTGTAGTGTAAGAAAGAAACTTAAGAGTGGCATGTTATTCACTTTTAATACCACTCCTTATGGATGTCAAACACAGAGAATTAACTTGTACTTTTACCCACCCCCCAGCGGTGATGTCAGTACATGAAAACACATGCAGTATCATGACTTATGTAGTTTAAACATATATTTTCTAAGAAAATTAATAAGTGCATGCTAATGACTTTTTCCTACTGTACCTCTTATCTTTTTACAATTAATACAATGTACTTCCATTCTGTGAAAAAAATGTGTTTTGCTTAAAAAAAACTGAATGAGTCGTATAGCCTGCACTGCAAAACAGTATGATAGAAGTTTGCTCACTGAATTTCTAGTAAGCTCTAAATGTGTGCCTCTGGCATGAAGAAGCATCTAAAAAGCTTCCTGCTGTGTTTTGAGAGCTACTATTTTGCTCAGTTGATGTTTCTTTTGTATAACATCCACCTTCAGCAAAAGGCTTCATTATGCTTTAAGGGGTGTACATGACAGACTGTGGGAGTTCAGAGCACCAGTTAAAAAAAAACTCTCTAAAGGTAGGCTTTGCTTGGTAAATAGTGTTATTACTAAAAGATCCCAGGCTGTGGCCAGTGAGGGTTGAAAGGTTCAGCGAGACATGCCATAGCCCTCTTTGTGAAACTGAAGCAAGCCATCCATCACGTCAAACTCCTAACACCCCCACTGGCCAGTAAAGATACTTAGCTAACAGAGGAGAAAACCACCATGACAGTAAAGCAGAGTGCATGGCCTAACTGAATGCTATTTCATGGGATGAAGAAATAATTGAACCTAAGAAAGGCATTCCTGTATAAACGAAATACAGAAATCCAGTGCACAGGGAATCAATATGGACACAACAGGCAGGCCAAATGTTTTAAGCTCTTATAGCTCTTATTTCAAGTAAAAAGTCATTTCTGTTCTCAAAAGACAGGAACAGTCAAGTGCTTTCAAAAAAGCCTTTGTATAAATGACTGCAAAATATAACTGTAATAAATGTTGACATTTACTAGTCATCTGTACCCTTTCTTTTAACATTTTTTTTCTGTGCTCCACAACAATACTTTTTTTCAGACTATGGTAACAGGTATTTTTTTTTATTACAAAGTTTGTAAGAGATGCATCAATTTATTTATACTTTTTAACCAGGGTACAGCACTAATCCACACTGATCAATTTCAAGTTCGTCCCCTGTGCCCAGACCACCACCACAAACAAAATAAACTATCAGGCATTGGAAACAAAGTAGATAAATAATTGCAAGATGAAGTTAAACTATATAACACATAATTATTTGATGATGCTGATAATAATAATAATAATAATAGGATTGTAGATAAGAAAAACTTGGAATTAGGGGGAAAACCATGTGCTATAAATAAATACAGACTTACAAAGTTTGCTTTTTATCTGATAAAGCAAGTAAATAATACTTTTTTTCTTCCATAGTTTTACTGTTGTAATTGCAGAGTTTCATTAATTTTCAGAAGCAGTAACTATATTTTCCATGAAGTATGGTACAATATTTAGTGTAAGGTGCTCCTTTAACACTTGCAGTCCTAGAGATCCAAGTATTCATGAGACTTGTGGGATTGGATGCTACTGAGCTATAAACAAAATAATGCAGATGGGAACTGCTACTAGGAATCAAGGTGTTCATGAAAAGACTTCATTCAAATGAATTGTTTTATTTTCTGTGATGTCTTCTGTATTTCTGTTATTTGTTCCTGTTTAAGTAAACAAATTCAAATACCACCCCTTTTCAGCCATGAAATGGGCCAAAATTATCACATCATAACTTCGTAGACAACAAATTATACAAGAAATGTTGGTAGTAAAAAAAATAAATAGGTGATAGAATAAATGATTTAAGGGAAGGAATGACATCTAATAAGATTAAATACACAATTCTATTAGTAATACAATCGTGATCACTGTGATGGACAAGAACAACACATTTTGCCTCCAACACCACAGACAACAAAAGTTGAAGTGCAGGACATGGCTGTATGGAGTTTGAATCCTGCCATGGTTACCAGTTAATATACAAAATTATACCATGATCCCCCCAAAACGTGCACGCTGATTGGCCAGCGTGCCCGTTGTAAATCGAGTTATACTAATGGAAAAAGGTCCGGTCGCCCGGACTTTTTCCCATTAGTATAACTCGTTTTTTTTAAACACTGTCTCGCTATGTTAAATGGGTTTAACATAGCGAGACAGCTTTAAAATAAGCAACGGAGATCTCCGTTGCTTATTTTAGCTGTCCCGCTATGTTAAACCCATTTAACATAGCGAGGCAGTGTTTAAAAAAAAAGCAACGGAGAAAGCAAGATCTCCGTTGCTTTAGTGTCTCGCTATGTTAAATGAGTTTAACATAACGAGACAGTTTTAAAATAAGCAACGGAGATGTCCGTTGCATATTTTAAAACTGTCTCGCTATGTTAAACTCATTTAACATAGCGAGACACTAAAAGCAATGGAGATCTTGCTTTCTCCGTTGCTTTTGACAACTCTGATGTACTGCGAGGCGCAGTACATCAGAACTGCCGCGATGCCAAGACATCTGCGGAAGGGCAGTAAACAGGCATTATACTATGCCATTATTTAAGAAAAGTAATAGTTTCTTTTCTTAAATAATGTCATGGTATAATAGCAATAACCCACTTCTGGGTGTGGGTAATGGTAAATTTACCACGGTTGGCTGTTTGGTCCTCGGGCTTCGCCCTCGGGACCAAACCACGCCAACCGTGGGTAAATTTAGCATTACCCACACCCAGGCGTGGGTTATTGCTATATTAATTGGCCTTAGGACCACGTAGTACATAAGCACTGCAGCCCTGGAAAACAGCTTAGGGCCTACAATACACAAATGTACTTTACACTGTACCGGCAATTTCATTAAACTCATATTGAGCTGGATGCCTTCCAATGCAACTTTGCAACTGTAATTAAAACTTGACACCAGTTTCATTATATACATTCAAATAATGTTTTTCATAATAGGAAGGGAGGTAAATGGCTACTCCAGCACCAACACCCCCTTCCCAAGCTTAGGGTATCACTCCCACCAGTTAGGCAAAACTATCAAAACAAGGGCACACCTATTTACTCTTGAAATAATTTAAGCTTTAAATATTTAAATGGTAGCAGTAAGCTCAGAACCATCTCCCTTACAGTCTATGGACACTCCCTATGTGAAAAGACAACTCTGAAATGAAACACTTGTGGCTGATGGGTTATTTATTAGCTTAACTGTTTAAAGTTGAATAGCAACAATATTCCACAACACTTATTAAAAGAGTGAAAGAAGTTCCCTAGAGCCCTGGCCAGATTTCCCCTAGTAGTACAAATACCACCTTGGGTTTACCCTAAAAAGAGTCTACGTGCCTGGTGGGAGTAATCCAATCAGCAAAAGACAGACAGAAAGATAAAATTTATTTATTTACATTTGTTTACCGGGATAGTCTAACTGGGTTAGAAACCCCCTTTCAGAGAGGCCTGGGGAGAAGATACCCATAAAGGTAACAGTTTATAGCATACACTGCAGCAAAAATATGTAAAAAACACACAATACAGTTACACATATGTACATATACAAGACTGACAGAAAACAGAGCAATGTATAATACTTGTTTATGAAATAAGAAACAAAATACTCAAATAATAGGTGATATTGTAGTAGCAATTGTGGCATACATGAATTAGCAGGTGACATGATATATGCTTAATACAAATGCAACTTCAGATTCTGGAAACAATCAAGACAACGTGGAAGCAAATACATTTTTGTTGTTGAAAGATGAGGTTTATAAAAGAGGATTCACTGCATTGAGGATAAGGGAATATAAGTAAGGGGTTTAAATGCTTATTTACATTTTTTTAATTTGAAACAGTTTTTAATACAGAATAGGTCTTTTCGTTTGCATTTTTCTTTGGGGAAAAACTGTAAAATGTTTATGTTTCTTATTGTGTTTTTTCACAGTCATTACCTTCTATAACCTACATACACAGATGGTATGGCTTAAGAGTACCTCTGCATGTGAAGGATAACCTCAGCGTCTGCTTTAATCACTTTATACTCATAGTGGTTTATATTTCCATGAAGCATGAGTGCATAACGGATTCATTATTAATTACAGACAAAATGTTACACAAGTACTGTCCTACATACAATGGACTGTTAGAGTAACTGCAGTATAATCCTGGATTGCAAGACTTTTAAACTTTCTGACTTGCACTGAAGTTAAATGAAGCAACATTTCTGTACAATTTCAATAAGCCACACTCAGGTTTGAGCTTTATGATGGAATTCAATACACAAACTATGGCACTTACAAGTGTAATGACAACACAGTGGTTGTCATTAAAAACAACGAATATCTGATACCTGAAGTGTTTCTGAAGAGAGACTTCTGCAGTGCACAATCCAACACAAGGACCTGGTTATATATCCATATCTATACATACCAACTGCAATATTCCTGTACCTCAGAATAAGAGGGCTTCCCGAAATACTGCAGCAATGCATGTATATGATTACATGCAGCTGTGTGTGTGTGTGTTTATATGGGTATTCCAGTAGTTCACTGCTCTTTCTTGATTGAGAAATACAAATATACACACACATCTATCTATAGGTATGAGCAAATATTTTAAAAATCTCAACATACAGAAACACCGACAATCATTAAATTGAATTTTGAATGCGGACACCTTCTTTAATCAACCAAACAAATGGTTGACACTACCCTGACTTGAAAATGAAAACAAATGTTCTCCTTTTGTGATTGGTCAACTTAAACAAAAAAATAAACAATAAAACTAAACACACTTTCTTTATCTGAATAATGATATTGTTAGTTAAAGGGTTTTCTTCATAGGGTGCTATGCATTGCTGGGGTTAGGGACAACACACGTGAGTAAGGATGGGCAGGAAGGATTGTCATTACAGATTACCCCCCCCCCCCATGGTTTCACCAGCAGAAAGAGTGCAGGATCAAACTTTGCCCATGGACCATGGCATCATAGTACTTCATATTCAATATGGATCACAACATCACAACTGGGATGGTCTATTTGGGACCCACAGACAGTCCTGCTGGCTGACAGCTTTGAGTTGGGAGGACCCATCTGCAATATACTATACTAGGAAGAGTTGTCTTGCAGGGAATACAGGCAGAAGGGTTTAAGGATGATAGGAAGCCTGATTTTGAGTAGGTAAGAATTTTTAGCTAGCATGAGTATTATGACTTTATTGGAGTAGGGTAGATAACAGGTCCTTCAAGCCCTCACCTGCTAGGCAGATTATTAGGTTTAGGGGGAGAGGCAGCAACCTATTTAACCAGGAGTGAAACCAATATAGCAGAAAATACAGAGTCCAAATAGCTCATCGAGTGTACTCTGGTACACTTCTGTCAGGAGATGTATACTTCAAGAGGGTAAGAGAGGACTGGGACCTAATTTTCCTACAAGAGTGTTGAGGAAAAGAAAAGTACAGTTTTGTACCTACCATAAATGTAGATGTTCGAGTGTTCACACTGCTGCAGTCATCACACTTGGGTTATCCTGCCATCAGGCAGTCCCGCAGTTGGCCAGAGTTCCAAAGTCTTGGTCCGGCATTGGTTGCTGTCGCTTCTTCCCTGACGTCAGTGCATCAGGGGTATATAATATGCATCCGATGCCATTTTCTTCAGTTTTTCTTGCCCCAGATGTCAGGTGCCCCCAAGTGGGTAGGCAATACATATTGCTAATAAAAAATACACACATAAAATAAAAACAATACCTTCAGTTACCAGCAACTACACCCCAAAGGTTGTATAGGATAGAAGGGTATAGATAAGACCAGCCAGTTCAGAGGGGCTGGAGGGAGGATAACCTGGACTACAGCAGTGTGAACACTCGAACATCTACATTTATGGTAGGTACAAAACTGTACTATGTTCATGGTGTTACACTGCTGCAGTCATCACACTTGGGTTGAATCCTAAAGCTAAGTTTGGGTGGCTGGTCTATAAAGAGTTAGGATTGGCTAAGAAGCCCTGCAGAACTGCAGTGGCAAATCCTGCTCTGGATTTAGAGTAAAGAGGCAGGTGGTAATGCTTGGTGAAGGTGTGCACTGAACTCCAAGTTGCAGCCTCTAGAATTTCCTTGGTAGGTACTCCTCTGAGAAAGGCTGTTGAAGTGGCTGTTGCCCTAGTGGAATGAGTCCTAATGTTATTAGGGACTGATTTTCCATGCTGTGTGTAGCAGTACCGAATACAGTGTCCTATCCATTTGGATATAGTCTGCTTTGAGATAGCCTTGCCTTGTGATCCTGCAGCATATGCTACAAACAGTTGATCAGTTTTCCTGAAAGCTTTTGTTTTGGCCAAGTAGAAGCACAGCCGCCTGTGTATGTCCAAAGAATGCAGAAGTTTCTCCCTTTTATTTTGGGGCTTTAGATAAAAAGTAGGCAAATGGATGGTTTGGTTAAGAGCCACACTAGATACCACCTTTGGCATGAAGATAGGGTTTGTCTTTAAAGATACCCTGTCCTGATGAAAAATTATAAAAGGTTCCACTGCCATTAATGCCTGTAGCTCTGAAACTCTTCGTGCTGAAGTTATTGCCAGGAGCAGAGCTGTTTTCCATGATAAAAATTTTAGATCGGCTGTATTGGCAGGCTCAAAAGGTGGTAGGGTCAGTTTTTCCAAAACGAAATTGAGGTCCCAAGTTGGTGTTGGTGCTCTCCGGGGTGGCCTTATGTTTTTAGCCCCTCTGACGTACTGCTTTAGCAAGGGATGAGAGAATAAAGGACGATCCGTGTTGTAATGTGCAGAAATGGCAGAGGCGTGAATCTTAATTGATGAAAAGGACAGGCCTCTGTCCAGCATCTCAGTTAAGTATTGTAAAATCTGAGGAATGTTTGGAACAAGAGGGTCAAGGCTGTGAGCCTGGTTCCAGGTGCAGAATCTCTTCCATTTTTCTGAGTAAGCTTTCCTGGTGCTAGGCCTCCTGGCCTCCAAAATGACATCCATAACAGCTTTAGATAGAGGTGTTGCCTGTTTGACTAAAGTATCTGCCATGCAGCCAGGTTTAGGGTTTTGAGCTGACCATGCAGGATCTGATTGTTTTGTTGAGTCAGAAGGTGCGGAATTTGAGGCAAAATCCATGGTTGGCCCTGAGCCAAGTTCCTTAAGATAGGGTACCAGTGCTGGCGTGGACAGTCTGGAGCAATCAGGATCATCTGAGATTTTTCTTGTCTGGCTTTTAGGAGTACCTTTGAAAGGAGAGGCAGTGGTGGGAAGGCATAGACTTTTAGGTTTTTCCAGCTGAACAGAAGAGCATCCACTTTCCATGCTTGTTTGTGATAAGTCCTTGTGCAGAATTTTTGTAGTTGGCAATTCAGAGGGGAGGCAAAAAGATCTATGTCTGGGCATCCCCATTTTTATGTTATCATGCTGAAGGTTTGTGGATTCAATTTCCATTCGTGAGGGTCCATGATATTTCTGCTTAGGTCATCTGCCAGAGTATTTTTCTTTCCTGGCAGGAATTGTGCTTGCAGGTGCACTTGGTACGTTAGAGCTGTGTTCCACAAGGTCATGGCATGCCTGCATAGGGGATAAGAATGAGTGCCCCCTTGTTTATGTGCCACATTACTGTGGTGTTGTCTGTCTTTAGTAATAGTTGTCCTGGATGAAGAAGGTCCTTGAAAGCTGTTAGGGCATTTTGAACAGCCAACATCTCTTTTTGATTGATGTGAAGATGCATCTGATCTGTGGTCCACTTGCCCTGAATGCATTTCCCTGCCATGTGTGCTCCCCAGGCGTAATCCGAAGCATCTGTTAGAGTTTGCCTGGCTGTGGGTTGGGTAAAAGGCTGACCCTTGTTTAGGTGACATGCCTGTGCCCACCATCAAAACTCCTGTTGTAGGCAGGGAATTATTGGAATTACTGCTTCTAGACTGTAAGAATATTGAGTCCAAACACTTTTTAGGTACCACTGTAATTTCCTCATATGCAGTCTGGCATATGGTATTAGTAGTATGCAGGATGCCATGAATCCCAGGGCCTGCAGAATTTTTCTTGCAGGGAGATGGGACGTTTTTGCCAGTAGTTGAAAATATTGAGTTAGTTGCCCTTGTTTGTCTGGCGTGAGGTAAGCCATCTGGGCTGTTGTATTTAAGCTGGCACCCAGGAATGTAATCTGTTGTGTGGGCACTAGTTTTGACTTATTTTCATTTACTGTGTGCCCTAGAGAAATTAGCAACTTTTTCACAAACGCCAGATGCTGTAGAAGAATGTCCTTTGTCTCTGCTTGAATGAGGCAGTCGTCCAGGTATGGATATATTTGCATTCCTTTTTGTCTGCAAAATGCAATTACTGGTGCCAGGCACTTTGTGAAGACCCTGGGCGCAGTAGATAAGCCAAAGGGCAGTGCAGAGAATTGGTAGTGCATTTTACCAGCTTTGAATCAGAGGTATCTTCTGCAATTTTGTCTGATAAGGACATGCAGGTATGCCTCTTTGAGGTCCAGAGTAACAAGCCAAGCCTTCTTGCCCAGCATGAGTAGAAGCTACTGTAATGTCAACTTTTTGAATTTCAGAATATCCAGGTAAGTATTCAGAATTGAAAGGTCCAGTATAGGCCTCCAGGCTTTGTCCTTTCTGGGGACCAGGAAGAGTCTTGAGTAAAATCCTTGTCCTTGTTCCTGTTGTGGTACTTTTTGTATAGCTCTCATGTCCATGAGGGCTGAAATTTGTTTTTGTGCCTCTGCCCATTGATTTTGTGGCAGGTCTGGCATTCCTTTTAGCTTTGGTAAAGTATGGAAGTGGAATCTGTAGCCTTGAGACACAATATTTAGGACCCATTTGTCTTGGGTGATTGTTTGCCAGTTTTGAGAAAAAAGTGCTAGTTTTCCCCCTAAGGGGGCTTCCAGAAGGGATGTGCTTGGCGTATGCAAAGGAAAGTCATTGTGACTGTTTCCTGTAAGGTTGAGACTTGTCCTCACCTCCTTTTGGGGTTGAGGTGCCCCACTGTCGTTGTCTGTTTGAGCCTTGAGGTTGAGATCTGCCTCGTGGGCATCTGTATCTGCCTCTCTGTGACCTGTCTGACACTGGAAAGGACCAATTTTTTGTTGGCCAATTTCTGCTAAACTGAGGTGGCTGTACCTGTAAGAAATACTTGACTGTTTGCATAGATTTAGCTTTATCCTCCATTTCCTTTAACACCTCTTCTGCCTTAACACAAAACAAGGTATCATGTTGTAAAGGAGCATCCAATAACTTTGCCTTAACATGATCAGGTAAACTCTGTTCTTTTAACCAAGCATGTCTTTGAATAACAGAACCTGTAACTGCGGCTCTACAAGAGGCCTCTAAAGAATCAAAACCACATTGCAGAATATGTTTTCCCACCTGTTCAACTGCATGCAATAAATCCTGCATTTCTTTACAATCAGGCGCTTCTGAGCTAGCAAGAATTTTCTGTTTTAACTGAGCCATTAAATATTGTTGGTACTTAAGCATGTGAAACTGGCAATTTAAAGCTCTTACTGCTAAAGTTGCAGACGTGTAAACTTTCTTTCCCCATCTATCCAAAGCTCTGGAATCTCTGTCAGAGGGTACTGGATTTTTTGCAATGGAAGCCTTAACCCCTTTTGGACCCTGGGAAATAGTTTCTGGATCAGCAGAAGGGTTTTTGTAAAGAAACTTGTGAGAGTCAGGGACTCTATAATACCTATCTGGCTTGGCTGGAGCAGGGGGCAAAGAGTCGGGAGATAAGCTGTATTAAGAGAACACATCATCCACAATGTCTAGCACAGGTGGAATAGCCAGGGGCCTGTGCTGAGGCAATAAGAGGAAATCCCTGAGCCTTTTCTTGGATTCTGAGTATTCCTGACGTTCCCAATGGAAATGTTCCCTCATGGTATGTGAAGTTTCCCCAAAAGAGTAATCCTCAGGAGGAGAGGCTGAAGGAATAGATTCCTCAGCATCAGAGTCCTCATAGGGGGGTAAAGAATATCCCTGGTCTGAAGAGGAATCAGAGGAAATGGAAACCTGATCAGAGGAGTCATAGTCTGTATCCTGCCTAGGCCTTTTCTCAGGAGGGGGATGGGAACCCCTGATTAGAGTAATGAGGTCTTCGGCCATTTTAAGCATCTGTTTCTTAGGCATGGAGGACTGTCCAGGAGAATGCTGTACTTGTTTCTTTGTCTTTAATGGTACCTTTGTCTTGGCTGTTGTTTTAATGGTAAGTTGTGAAGGTCTGAAAACACCCTCAGAAGCCGGTGCCTGCTCAGCGGCTATGGACCCATCTGAGGGATTAGTTTCCATAGGCCCAGTACCTTGAGGTTCCAGAGGCCTAGATGTCTCCACATGGGAGTCGGAAGCGGCCTGTGGCTCTGAGGTAGCAGGTGTCAGGGGCTGCGAAAGCACCTCACTGAGAACCGGCAAACCGGCGACTGGCCAAGATGAGGTTTCGTCGTCGGTTTTGGACCTCGGATGCCTGTCTTTATCCTTGTCTTTGTGTTTTTTCCGTATTGAGGTCATCGGCTGATCCGACGGCATGGTATAATTGAACCTTCGGCCAAAGTAGTGTAAAGCAAAATCAAAATGTCTCTTTATAGTGCGTTGAATCTAGCACAAAACCGACAACTAATGACGTCGTGATCAGGGCCTAGGCATGGAATACAGTAAGAGTGGAAGTCCTTATGAGGTATTTGCTTCCCACAAGAAATACAATTATTAACTTTTTCTGACATCGGTCTGAGGCAAGAAAAAGGTTTCCCCAACGGGGTACTTAGCTTTATTGAAGACTTCGGATCTGAAATTCGACTTCAAAAATCTCAGGAGTCGGCCGACCGGCACTTGCGAACTGCTTCTGCTTTGGGCACCACGCGGCAAGAAAGACTGGAGAAAATGGCGTTGGATGCATATTATATACCCCTGGCGCACTGACATCAGGGAAGAAGTGACAGCAACCGACGCCGGACCAAGACTTTGGAACTCTGGCCGACTGCGGGACCACCTGATGGCAGGATAACCCAAGTGTGATGACTGCAGCAGTGTAACACGATGAACATCAGCATTTGGCTCACTGACATCAGCTCTCTGACCAAAGAAATCCTATCTAGATTGTTGGGTTGCTGTGAAGCCAGTCTGGCAAAATGCCTCTTTGTGTATACACTTAATTCAGTGATAATAGACTTTTTAATGTTCATCCTCTTGTTGAGTGTTGACAGCCTGAACCAGCAGTAAGAGATTTTGTTTTAATCCTTTAAGTTTGTGTGCTAACGACTGTCCAGCAAGGGTCACTGTACTGCCTATATATTGTGTTTCAGCCTGGGACTGCATTAGGCACTAAATTATTTACCTCACTAGTACACCTGAAGTTTATCCTTTTGCCTAGAGCTTTCCATTCATTAAATGGGAAGATCTTCTGAGAGTAGAACCTGCTTATTTGTCTTACTCATTTTGATTGTGATACCTATATTCTATCACTTGTAAACAGACATTGAACTATTGCTTTGTTAGTCTGTTGTTGCTCTAATTTTCCAGAAGTAAAAGGAGGAAAATCATTTGACTGCTGGACCCCCAACAACAAAAGAAAAATGAGCAAAAGTTGTTTTATTGTGAGTTGCTTCCATTTTCTACTGTTGCAATGAAAACAGAGAACAGAATGTTCTTTTTCTGTGAACTGCTTTAGCAGCACTGTGGCGTAGAAGGATAAAGTCTTGACTACAGCCAAAGAAACCAGGTTGGCTTAGAGGTTCAGCCATCTGAGACATGATAGGGGAAGATGGTTGCACATTCCTGGGAAGGAGGGATTGCTCTGGTGGAACAGCATGGTCTCTCACAGCCTTAGTGAATGCTGGGTCATGAATAAGACTGCTGGGTTGGAAGGAACAGGTAGATCTGGAGGCATGTCCAACTAGGGCCAGGGGTAATACTCACTTCTCAGTCCATAAGTCATTGCTCAGCCAGCCTTCATGAATGTGTCCCCAAAGGGGCAAGAATTAGGGGTGTATCTCACCAAGAAAAATAAAAAAAACCCATCATGGTCAGTAGTGGCGGCTGTGTGGTCCACTCTGATTTCCCATTCACTTTGTCTGCCCACAAGGGGCCAAGTTTCAAATCTATGTTCTGGCAGGCCACAAAAATACCAGACTACCATTTTAGTAATGGGAATAGTGTACGTGTCTCAGTGCACTGTCTTCCCACACCATAGCCTAATTTGCTCACGTGAGAGAGTTGCTGTTAGCCACTAATGTCTATTGCATGTTATTGAGTTTAATTCATTGACACAGAACAGTAGCCACCATGGGAAAGAAGAGAGGTGCAGAAAAACGTTTTCAGGACCCTTTTCTTTAAAGAAATGTTTCTGGAAGATATACTGAGTGAGGAAGCATCTTTTACCAACCTAAACCATGGAGACTGCAAGAGTGAACAGGGAGACAAAGACAACAAAGGATTCCATTGAAAACATGTAAACATGCATTGCCTTTGTGATAGCTAAAGCAGAAGTGGAAGATCTTCATCAAAAAGTTAAAATGCCAGCCACTGGATGGAAGGAGCTGTAGCACGTTTCACAACATACGGCCTCTGTGATCTCAGTCTGCAGCTGTCAGCTTGACAAATTATGTATTTAACTGACTGACACCTGTAGCACTGGTATCTGTAAATGCAATTGGCTATTACTGAGATTCCTGACATCAGCAGACTGTCAAAACCATTGATCTAACAGGGATCTATGCATTAAGTACTTAATATATTACATATGTTGTAATGTGTATATCTTCCCCTTTTTTCATACTAAAATTTCATTCTATGATTCACCATCATCAACCAACATGAAGATAATCATTTAAGAGGAGAAGACATGACAAAGTCGTACTGGCAACTATGATTAAACAGTGGGTTTATAAATCCTCTGTTTAAGATGAGACAGCATTGTAAAAAAAAATGGAACAAGTCAGAATCCTGTCAATTTAAAACAAAATCAATCAAAAAACAGCCTTTTTCTAATCAGAATAATTATCGTAAATAGAAATAAATGAGCCTTTAAAAGTTATGTTACATCTGCATTACTTGGTATCAATCAGCCACACTACTTTCACAGCATGTTCCTGAATTTGCCTCACATTTTTGCTCCATGCTTCATAAAATGTTTGATTTTCTATTAAATCACTGAGGATTACAATTAGTAATTCTTATTATATGCATATTGAGAAAACCCTGCTGCTCTATTAACTTTTTAAGTGAATTAGAGTAATATTTAAACATTTTTTCTGATATGGTCTTTGATCCTCCCAGTCATGATTTTTGGGTTGGTCCTGAATTCCTGAGTAAGTATGCTCATGGCCTGTACCGCACCCAGTTTTTCTACAGCTCCAGCTGTCTTGACAGCAACACCAGCCGAGTTCTACAAGATTAAGTCCTTTGACATGCTATGGGACAGTATCCAACTTAAAACATGCTACAGACTGCAAAGAAGACCACAGGTGTGTTACCGGGAAACTTAAATATTTAAAATGAGTCTAACACAGACTTTGTTTGTAAAGGTAAAAGCCAGTACTGAGATGTAAGCTCACTTCACCTCTTAATTGTTCACTGATTTTTTTCATTACATTAGAATGTCCTGGTTATAGTCATGTCAAAATATTTAACTTGTGAAAGAGCTTGGAATATTGCAATCAGCACCAGGCATTATGGTTGTAGACTTGTTATATTTCAGAAAATGCATGTCAGGTTATTTCATTCTGGCACCTTCTACATGCTTCAGTTTCTGACTATGTATCCATGTTCACAGCTGGTTTAAAAGTGCCCCCGTGATTTGGGGCCACTGACGGTCTTTATACTCATTTCTACACACCATTTCTCAAAAAATGTAACATGATGCTTATGGGTGGGTTAAGGTGCTTAACACTATTTAAAAAGGAAAAAGAACTTTTAACCCTCTCTTAATTTTATTATTTTTATTTTACAGTTTGTTTACCGGGAGAGTCCATTGGGCCAACAGCAGTCCATTTTCAATGGAGTCCAGGGGAGAAAAGCTTCATGAACAACAATATAATATGAAGACAATGCATTTACATTTATGTAATACTATTGAAGAACAATGGTATTACACACCATGACAAACAATCCACGATTGCAGTGAAAATACAGTCAAAAAAGCAAAAGGTAAAGTTACACACTCACACACACACACAAACTCAAATAAGTCAGTTAAAATAAGAAAAAGCCATTGGTGCATATTCTGTTAGATTTGTTAAAATGTGAAATAACATAGGGTTACATTACAGTTTTACATGAAATCTTAGCAGAGTTAAAGTAAGATAGGGGGATAAGAGGTGTTAATTGTTGAATGTAAGAAGGGTGGGACAATAAGAAAAAAAGTAGAGCAGGAGTAGGAGTAAATGAGAAACATGAAGATGGTAGTAGTCATGATGAAGAGAAGAGAGAAGTAAAGGAGTGTAAGAAATGGGGAAAAAGAGGTGAGTCATGTGGGATGAGAGCAGGAACATTCCCAGAGGGTTTTGAGATGGGAATGAAGTAGGGTCTTAAAGGTAGAGTGGTTGTCTGTAGTACGAATAAGAGGTGGCAGGGAGTTCCAGAGGCGAGCTAGGAAAAAGCATACTAGGTGACAGCCTGGAGGATGAACAGGCTTGTGCAATTTCCCATTCTAAAAGGAAAAATGCCTTTAACCCTCCCTTAAATCCCATATTACACTTTTTTGAGAAACACTGCAAGAATACCATTGGGGCTCTACACAAAGACACTTACAGAAGACTTTCTACAATCTTCCATGGAAAGGAAAACTTGAAGTGAAAGCGGCCTATCAACCTCAAGTGGAGTGGATGATGGTTACGCATATAATAGTGTTTCCATGCAAGCAAATTGATTTATGCCTTAATGATCTGGTGTCAGCTAATTATATTAAATTGAGTTTTTAAAGGTAACTAAACTAAACATTCTAAGAAATTTCTAACATGCCTTTGAGGCCCATTACAGCAGTAGGTAGACTGAAGTCTGAACAACTTGTAGGTTTGTTAATTTTAAATTAAAAGGGATACATATACATTTACCCAGAGCCTTAAAAAAGTAATGACATTATTTAAATGGAATCAAATGTGCTCCATATTCTGAGGAAGTTTTATATGTTACCATCAATATGAGGGATTTTCAATCATTCCACATGATGCATGGTTGAACTGAGTCATGGAAATCTTGTATGGATTCCCAGAATTTTTCCACAGGGATCTGAATGTCATGGAAGAAGCTATGGGTCTGGTACTGAGAAACAAGTATTCACCATTTAAAGGTGAATGTTAACATCAAGTTATTGAGGTACAAATGGTGGCAGCTTTTACCCACAACAACTCAAATCTGATATTGCAATATTGGGAAAAGAGCTTCAGTATTTGCACATTACTGGGATATTTATCTCAGATTTTTGGATGATATCTATCATTGGGGGGGTGGCTGTGGATTTACTGATAGAATTTTAAGTCTTCTCAATAGCAGTACCAGTTTTGTATAGTTTATTTACAAATATTCACCAGACAAAACTGATTTCTTAGATGCATCAATTTTAAAAAAATTATGACAACAATTGTTTTGAATCAGCCTTACTTAGGAAGGAAGCTATTTCAAATCCATACGTACACTATCAAAGCTGTCACCCTTACAAGCAAAATCTTAGTATTGTAGAGGGACAAATGGTGTGTTTATTTAGGTAAGTGTCAGTCAAACATGAGTTTTTGAATGAATTAGAATTTTCTATAGGTATATTTAAGGAATGGAGGTTCCCTGAGTCACTATTAAACAACAAAAGAGAAAACTTTGTAAAGAAAGGATAAAACATCTCTCCCTATTTTGAGGCCTGGATGTGACTTGAAAGACCATATTCCTGATAGCCACGCAAATTGGCTGGAAGTAGTATGAGTCATGCTCCCATCTATCTGCCACCATCTTTCTCCCTTTATATTGGATTTGCCATGACAAGATTCAAACCCTATCTAAATTTTTTTTTACCCTTCATGCCTACTAATCAAGACAAGGCAAAAACAATACTATTTAAATAATAAAAAATACACATGCTGAAAGAAGCAAAATATCCTAAAAGGTACTAGCAAACATCTAGGTAGCGCATCAGATACACCGCCTAGTTGTCTCTGCCTTCCCTTAAGTAGGATGCAGATTTTCAATGAGAAAAAAAAAATATGAGGTGGGTTTGATGGTCTACATGTGGCTACAGAAAACTGTGACTGTTCAGCTGAAAGTTTCACTTATTCATTTTCCAATATCCTCCTTGGTTCAGTTTTACTAGGAGACACAGCCTTTCCAGGCACTAAAGAGGTGAAGACCAAAAAAAATAATCCTGGGTAGGCTGTCATTCTACCTCAGAATGCATGCATGCATGCACAACACACACGCCACACATATCTATGGTCCATTTGTTGGTTTATCACCTATCTTACAGCATGTCTTTTGAATGTGAGGGGAAACTGGAGCACCAAAAATATTACTGGGACACAAGGAAGGCACACAGACTCTTCATAAAAGCCACTGTAAAAAAGGCATGTAGACTCTATATAAAAGGCACCACAAGGAAGGCATACAGACATAACAAGCACTGTAAGGAAGGCACACAGACTCTACATAAAGGGCACTGTAAGGAAGGCACACAGACTCTACATAAAGGGCACTGTAAGGAAGGCACACAGACTCTACATAACAAGCACTGTAAGGAAGGCACACAGACTCTACATAAAGGGCACTATAAGGAAGACACACATACTCTACATAAAGGGCACTGTAAGGAAGGACACAGACTCTACATAAAGGGCACTGTAAGGAAGGCACACAGACTCTACATAAGCACTGTAAGGAAGACATGTAGACTCTACATAAAGGGCACTGTAAGGAAGGCAGACTCTACATAAAGGGCACTTTAAGGAAGGCACGGAGACTCTACATAAAGGGCACTGTAAGGAAGGCACACAGCCTCTGCATAACAAGCACTGTAAGGAAGGCACGCAGACTCTACATAAAGGGCACTGTAAGGGAGGCACGCAGACTCTACATAAAGGGCACTGCAAGGAAGGCACCCAGACTCTACATAAAGGGCACTGTAAGGAAGGCACACAGACTCTACATAACAAGTAAGGAAGGCACACAGACTCTACATAACAAGTAAGGAAAGCACGCAGACTCTACATAAAGGGTACTATAAGGAAGGCACACAGACTCTACATAACAAGTAAGGAAAGCACACAGACTCTACATAAAGGGTACTGTAAGGGAGGCACGCAGACTCTACATAAAGGGCACTGCAAGGAAGTCACCCAGACTCTACATAAAGGGTACTGTAAGGAAGGCACACAGACTCTACATAACAAGCACTGTAAGGAAGGCACACAGACTCTACATAACAAGCACTGTAAGGAAGGCACGCAGACTCTACATAAAGGGCACTGTAATGCAGGCATGCAGACTCTACATAACAAACACCGTAAGGAAGGTACGCAGACTCTACATAAAGGGTACTGTAAGGAAGGCACACAGACTCTATATAAAGGGCACTGTAGCTTAGAAATGGACTGGAGAACCAAGAGCAATGATTCTATCACAATTTAAGAAAGCCTATTCACTTGTTACTTTCACTTGACAAACTACACATTCATTCATTCATTAATCTCTTTATAGTTCATTTGACCTTTTACAGGTAATTTCCTTAACTTCAGTTTCCACAGAAAGTCTTCTAATTCCTTAACCATATTATATATTTCCTGTCTCTTCTTTCTAGTTTAACATAGTAATACCTATCCCATTTTGTCTTCATTCCATTCTCTTCTATTTGCACTTATATCGTTAAACTGTATTTTCCATATCCTAATTTTGTCAACATACATTTCAGTGACAGTTTTCCAAAACTCGGTATATTTTTCCCAAAAAATCTTATCCAAGCAACTCATTCCCTGGAGTTCAGAGAAAACGGGCTGTGGTTGCTAAAATGGCCTACTGTAGGTAGGTCAATTTATGCAGCTGCAAAAAAAAAAAAGATTCACAGCTTTAGCCACAGTGAGGAAGAGTTCATTATTTACTAATCTGCATGTTTTTGAATCACTTGTTATTACTGCTGATGCTTAAAGCATTTTGTGCTGGTGTTCTCTGGTGTCCCATGCATCACTTTAGCATAGGCAACTTCCCCCAACATACATACATACACACACAGACATCCAGTCATAAACACACACACACACACACACACACTCATACTCATTCCTGCACTTAGACAGATATTTACTCAATAGTATGAACACCCAACTTAGTGGGACTCATGGACACACACCTATTCACCCACGTACAAACATTAACATACACATCTCATCTCCTATCTAACTCTGCTACTGTGACCACCCAGGCAAGCAAGCAGGCAAGCAGATGCAGACATGCACATATTCATCTAACTCAATTCAAACCTTTACAGATGCACACAGATTTCTACACATTGACACACACACACATTTCCCGCCACCTCGTCATCTCCATAGAACTTCACTGCACTTACCTGCTTTAGCCATTATATGCATCACTTGTTGACAACTATATGCCCGCCCAGCAACAATGTTGTCCTTTTATTCACCCAAATGGCCTGGAAACCACTGCATAATATGTTCTAGACACATTTAAGTTACTTTTTGACAAACACATTGCCACATTACTTCATTCAACATCTGAAGGCTCCTACAAACACTCTGAACTCCCAAGTGCAATTGACATACTCTGAATATGCTGGTCTCCACTTCCAGTCTAACACTGAAAGCTGTCCCATCAGTTTCCTCAACTGAAAAGCATTTTTCCATGGCTGCTGACCAGGACAGAGCCAATAAATCAGCAGGTTCTCTCTCCATTATTAAATGCTGCAAACCTTTATTTTCCAGATCTCCTTCTTGGGAACAGCAGCTTTAGCTTGTGGCAAATCATGACCCTCGGCATTTGTACTATCTGTTGCCTTTACCTTTAATATCATAACAGCTCCAGCTACAAAAATGTCTCTCTTTTTCCCTCCTCCATGTTCATCCTGCTCCTGTAGAAGCCCTCTGACCTCGCTTACAGGGAGACAGTAAGGAAAGTACTCTGCTGCCCTGGCCAAATATATACTTAGTTAGCCAAGGTCTCCCATGAAAAGAGGCCATGGGCCTGGTGGGACTAACCAGGTCAGCAAAGTATAAATAAAATAAATAAGTACTTATGTAGACTTCTAGGACAACACAATCTAAACTCAGCTAATAGCTATAGCAACCAGATATAACTGCTTAACCAGCAAACACTCACTCCTTGCTCATCACAAGTTTGCCCCACAGCTTTAATGACTTACCCTCATTACATACATTCTCTGACTATTACTATTACACAATATATTGGACAATATTTTTCAAATCACAAACTTCCGATTAGGACCACACCATCCAGAGACTTCCTTAAATTGAAGGATTCTGTCATTTCTTCTGAACTTCTATCTAATGATTGGAATTAAATACCTGGGACAGCACTTTACATCTCACTTTAAAAAAGTGGGGGGTAATAACGGTCTCTGTATAAACTGATCCATTAGGCATGCCTTTAAGCAACATAGTACTACTTCAAAAATAATGGAAACAGTCATCTAAACAAACTGACTACCTCCAAATCACAGCATTTAGAAATAAATGCAAACTTCATTAAGGTATCTCAAAGTAACTTTCTGATAAAGTTGCAATGTTATCTAGCCCTTAGCTGTTTTGAAAGACAATAACAATAGCAGAAAATGACCCCAAAAGACTACAGAAACTAATAAAATAAAAAAACACATATACATCATCAATTTAAGGAGTTCACCTCTAAATTCAACTCTGCCACCTCAAAAGGTATTTGCTCACAGTAAAGCATCTCCCAAATCTGGCACCAACCTGAACATTACTCACACTCTCCATTTTCCTTTCAACAAATTTCTACAATAATAGTGAGCAAACTATTAAAAAAATTAAATTAAATTTAAAAAGATAAACTAAACTGCAGAACAAATGCACTATATTCCTACTTCCTATAGCTAGCTGCCACAGAAACATGCCAAACCCTTTACCTATATATTTAATATTTCACTATTTACATGTATAGTCTCTCTCTTTCTCCCTGAAGACTCACTTTACAGGTCCCCATGACTACAGATTTATTTTCAGTCTTTCCTCGAGCCCTAAACACTTTAAAATGATACTATATAGACAAATAATGGAGTATATCAGTAGTTGTGTGTGCTCACTGACCCCATTATGGATTCCTTCATTGTCACAATACCTTTACAACCATCTATACTGCAATTAATAGCATATACAAAAACATGGATGCAGGACACTTCACAGGACATATCCATTGATCTTCAAAGGGCATTTGAAATGTCTTTATCATAATCTTCTCAAACTACACAAAATAGGCTTCAAAGAAAATTCTTGTAATAGACATCCAACTATCTCATAAATTGCATATTCCCCATATTAAATGGAGACCAGCATTCTGCTTATGGACCACTCGCCACTGGAGTTCCCCAGGGGTTCCACACTGTGTCCTATATTTTTTTCACTTATTATCAGCATCAGTATTCCTTCAACTCCCTGTTTTTTTACATTGATGATGCTCTTCTCCATCACACAAGTCACTACCCTAAAAGCAGTAAGAAGAAAACCTACAAAATGACCATTTTAATCTGTAAATACTTTTATTACTAACAGACTTCACTTGAACAATACCAATATTGTGGTATTGCAATCTGGAAACACTCAAATGCTTAAAGGCAATAAAACTATCAAGACTATTGACATGAACATGAATAAAATATCCAAGCTTTTGCTTTACCAACACCCATGTCCACACCCTGATTCCTCTCTTACTTTTTCTCATCACACTGAATACATAACAGATAATGTTCTGATGCCACTAAAAATGCTTGCTACTCAGTTTCTAACCTTATTACTCAGCTGTACCTGTGGGATCACTAAACCCTAAAATATGGGCTCCCCTTAACTGCCTTAAACTCATTGTATAGTACAAATCTCCTCCAAAACAATTTAATAAAACAGGTAATTTCATCAGCTCATCACTATACTGAGAATGCTGTTGCACAACTCTAAAAATGCCAGCTGGACCGAACATAACAAAGCCAAATTTCTGCTTTCTAATTTCACATTTAAAACAGATGTACTCTACATAATACTCCCAGCTTATTATTTGTAAAATCCTCTCAGTTTGCCTTCATGACAACAATGACAACGCAGTGACATTACAGAGACCATGTTCTAGAAAATACCAGGTGAAAAGAGTTTCTACATACCTGTTCCCACAAACTGGAATAATGTGGCTAAAGATCTTGTTGGGAAGACTTCATTACTTTAAGAAAAAAAAAAAAACTTACAAAGTTCATGCAAGATGTAAGTGAAGGTCATGCCACTGGAGATACAGTGTGATACCCCAACACAGTAAACTGTCATCACAAATAACTGTAAACATACAATCTAATTTGCTTACAAGCCTAAGCTGGATAACTGCAACTTGCTTAATATTTTAAACACTGTATAAATAGTACTTATAGTCTAACTTTGTACTTGGTTAGCACAAGATCCATGCTAACAATTGCAACAAACTTAAATTCTTACTATAATTACACAAATAATGCTTACTTACTCAATTCTTACTTTATACTTTAGAGTGACCTTACTTTACACATTTTTTCTGTCTTTCTACTTTACTTTCTTCCCAGAATATACAGTTTAATGACTGGTGTTTTATTTATTGGTCATCCCTCTTAATATAAATGACAATGTTTTCCCTCAAGTAATTAGAGACTGTAGATGTGTAGCTTTACTACACCAGACACATACTATTTAGCAGGCAATGCCTCTTTTTAATACCATTGTTTGAATGTCTTTTTCCATTTAGTAGCCCTACTACTATATCACATCTAAAAACACATGTACTGCTTGCAAACTATTTTCAAAACCGAAATACACAATAACCTTCTGCTAAATATGCAGAATGTAAGAGTTCAAGTCCAACATTGTTTAATGTGTATACCATGTATGCAACATTTATTTCTCTGTACTGTTAGTGTTATTTTTTAATGTCTCATCTCACTGAACATTGTTAAATGTTATCAAACTCAGTTTTGTTTTGTCTTTTGCCTGGGTTGTGGTTAAAAGGGTCAAAGAAACAGATTTCCAAACTAGTTAAGTTTATATATATATATATATATATATATATATGTCACAGAATGATGTCAATGTCAGCTGTGTTTGCTGCTGGACAGCATGACACTGGGGGCTGTGCTGATTTTTTTTTTTTTGGGGGGGGGGTTGTACTGTAAGATATCCTTGTATAATACAGAGCAGTAACAAGAACTGGTTCAGGGATGTGACAAACATGGCATATATGAAAGCCTTGATATGCATCACTGACTCGTACACATCACTCATAACATCTCAAGTAAATTACACAAATATATTCATATTTCATACATGGAGCTTTCCTACCTAACAATGTAGTAAGCAGAAAATATTTATAATTTCAACACCAGTTTTCATGGACTTTGCAGTATAGCCTCTATGCTGCAACTCAATGCTTCTTGCACTTGATATATTCATTTTACTTATTATTGAAGCTTTTATGGTTTTGTTGCAACTTTTATTACATTTCCCACCAAATTCCAATATGCATTAAGCATTACAGCATGGGACTTTTGTGTCACTCTGATGTTAGCAATGCTTTTGTCACCATCACAGTACTGCAAGGAGCACTGTATTGTTTACACAAGTACAAAAAATACGGCAACTTACATTTGGACAGTAAGGCAATTGTACCATTGTAAACAGAATAGCTTTAATACAATGTTCCTCTTTTTTGACTGCATGCTTCACATATCCTGGCCACTTCTAATCTGTAAAAGTCACACAAGTTGCTTGTGTACCCTTGCAGTACTCTTCATAGTAACTGTGAGTGGCACTAAGCCAGTATATTCACACGATTTCAACTTCAGAATTAGCTGTTGTGATTTAATTTTACAAAAACAAGTACATCATGTGAGAAATCCCACATTGGGCTAACCTTGAATACAACATTACATGCCTTTCAGAAGTACCACTGAATACAACACCGTGTATTTTGCATGTGGGAGCATTCACTATATAACACACACACACGGGACTGTAACATTTATAATAAGAGCTTCTCCCAAAAATAATTAGAGCAATTTATTATGATCCTAAGGCACTTAATACATCCATATAGACACACTGCATCCTGTTGGATTCCCTGCTGAAGTAGACTGCTGCTTCAGATACAGATGAGTGTTTTTTTCCACTTTCTCTCAGAAAAACAGCTGAACAGTGATACTCACTATGAACCCATGCTTTATGCTTCACACTGAGTAAAGAAACACTAAGATATTGCTTTCTGTAAAAATGAAGCACATTTCTAAAGTACAGCACATCTCACAACATTTACACAGGAGATAACCTGATTATCATCAGTAAAGTTGTTGCTCAGCTTTCCAGCTTGCATTTTTTAGGATACTGTGGAACTCTCTTATATACACTCCATTTGGACACATCTACAGTAACACAACGTTATGTACACTAATGTTATTTTCAAACAGTTATCTCACAAACCAGACACACTGAATATCAAATGAGTGTCACTTTTTCTTCTAATCATCTTAGGCCTTCAGATGACACTGTTAAGTATGTTCAACGCACACCATCACAGCAACATCCCAGTGCAATTGCTAAATAGTGCTTAAAGTTTGTAGTAGAAACTATACATTCTGTAATATCTCTGGATTCTTGCACTGTAGCCACACCAGTTAAAGTATGTCTTATTTCTCTGTGCCTCCACACCACATCATGAATATCGGGCCTATATTAAAATCTCAAAGTCTGACAATATTGAATACGATATTGTCTACACGAGAATACTGAAAGCGCACCACATCAAACATTTAAATGGAAAATCTCTGTAGGGGGAGATTTCCGTTTACTTCAATGTAGTGCATTCTCGGAGTTGGTATATTTAAGTGGGGGGCACAGGGGTGCTTGCCCCCCTGCCTAAACACTATTTAGTTTTTGTATTTTTTTTAATTTAGTATTTTTTTTTGGTTTCGATGATTTAAGACTTCGATCACTAAAGTTCGATCTTTAGTGATTCAAAGTTTTAAACCCTCGAGATTATAATATAGACCCATGAATATCTCCTGATACTATTTAAATATTACAGCATATATGATGAAGGTATTATGTTTTGCAGATCATTTCACAAACTTCCTACAGGCTCCTCACTGTATGTAACAAACAGTCTCAACAGAAATTTCAGGCAATCATTAACTTTTGCTAGACAGCACTGTGTATGCTTCACCCATATGTGTACATACTTAAGTATTAATGAAAATTTGTCTTTTTTTATCATTTTTTATAACCCATTCACAACCACTAGCATCTTAGGAACACAGCTTTTAGAGAAGTACCATTACTGTAGCTTTATACAGTCTACAGGTTAGAGTACAGTAGAGAGTCGATTATCTGAGCGTCGATTATCCAAAACGTTAATCAGCACCAGCCTTCCAATGTTTTCAGGTATGAAAAATCAAAGTCTGAATATGTAAACATTACACATATTTGCTTGAGCGTGTTTTTTGAGCTTGTAACCAGCTAGTATGTGAAAAATATTCTTTATTGTCCACTGAAATCGCTGAATGGTTGAAAAGTATATTCTTGTATGCAGAAAAAAACAAGATTTTGGAAGTTTTTTATCCAGTTCAGTTATATGTTTGATTATCCGAACTAGCCCAGGTCCCAATTAGTTCAGATAATGGACTCTCTGCTGTACTGACCATCCATGAATACATAACACGCACAGTTATGAAAAATGTTACAGTTCACAGGATTACTATTTTAAATTGAAATATACCAGTGAACTGTGGTTAGCATTTAAATTTCAACTATCCACCTTGATCTTTTTCAGTTTACATGTACACATTGAAGGTCAGACTACATTAATAATGTGTCACTGTAAATTTTTGTCCAACTTCAGACATGGAGATAGAACTAAGGGGCTGTCTGCCAAACTGAGCCATGCCAGGTAGTACTTATAGTCAAATATACTGTTAAATACAAGCCTAATGGAGCAAGGAATTAAGCATGTCATGAATAAAAATGCTGAATGGTTCAACGTACTGAAGTGGAATATTAAGGAAACAGAACTCCTATGCTATCTCCTTACTTGTATCCTGCAACACTGCCCTCCCACCGCACACTCGTCTGAGCACATACACACACAAAATCAAAATACTATATTACTGTACTGTTGCTTTAAAATTACATTAACTCCCACGTCCATCCATTTTAATCTGAACTCAACAGTAAATTCAAGGCAGATGGATTTAAGACTAAAAGTGGCATAGAACTACCAAGTACATGGATGTAAGTATTATCTAACAGGCATTGTACTACCAAGTACATGGATGTAAGTATTATCTAACATGCATTGTACTACCAAGTATATGGATGTAAGTATTATCTAACAGGCATTGTACTACCAAGTACATGGATGTAAGTATTATCTAACAGGCATTGTACTACCAAGTACATGGATGTAAGTATTATCTAACAGGCATTGTACTACCAAGTACATGGATGTAAATATTATCTAACAGGCATTGTACTACCAAGTACATGGATGTAAGTATTATCTAACAGGCATTGTACTACCAAGTACATGGATGTAAGTATTATCTAACAGGCATTGTACTACCAAGTACATGGTTGTAAGCATTATCAAACAGGCATTGTACTACCAAGTACATGGACATAAGTATTATCTAACAGGCATTGTACTACCAAGTACATGGATGTAAGTATTATCTAACAGGCATTGTACTACCAAGTACATGGATGTAAGTATTATCAAACAGGCATTGTACTACCAAGTACATGGATGTAAGTATTATCTAACAGGCATTGTACTACCAAGTACATGGATGTAAGTATTATCTAACAGGCATTGTACTACCAAGTACATGGATGTAAGTATTATCTAACAGGCATTGTACTACCAAGTACATGGATGTAAGTATTATCTAACAGGCATTGTACTACCAAGTACATGGATGTAAGTATTATCTAACAGGCATTGTACTACCAAGTACATGGACGTAAGTATTATCTAACAGGCATTGTACTACCAAGTACATGGTTGTAAGCATTATCAAACAGGCATTGTACTACCAAGTACATGGACATAAGTATTATCTAACAGGCATTGTACTACCAAGTACATGGATGTAAGTATTATCAAACAGGCATTGTACTACCAAGTACATGGATGTAAGTATTATCTAACAGGCATTGTACTACCAAGTACATGGACGTAAGTATTATCTAACAGGCATTGTACTACCAAGTACATGGACGTAAGTATTATCTAACAGGCATTGTACTACCAAGTACATGGATGTAAGTATTATCTAACAGGCATTGTACTACCAAGTACATGGATGTAAGTATTATCTAACAGGCATTGTACTACCAAGTACATGGACGTAAGTATTATCTAACAGGCATTGTACTACCAAGTACATGGATGTAAGTATTATCTAACAGGCATTGTACTACCAAGTACATGGACGTAAGTATTATCTAACAGGCATTGTACTACCAAGTACATGGATGTAAGTATTATCTAACAGGCATTGTACTACCAAGTACATGGATGTAAGTATTATCTAACAGTATGTGCTAGGGAAGAAGAGCACAGAGTATCTATACAGTAAGTTTTATGGTTAATAGAGTATAGAAGAGTTTCACCTTTCTCATTTCCCTCGCTTTGAAGATTTAAAGATTTTTGCATTTCAAAGTATTCTGAGAAGGGGAATCTGCCTCCACACAATGTGTGCTTGGGGGTATGGGTATACATACTGGTGTCACAACATCAAATGCTTATAAATGTTTCTGAATCTTGTTTTGAATTCTTTATTGTGGGTGTTGGCAGAAGTATCACTGCATACTTTGCAGCATATCACATTTCTAAGTTGATCTAAATGCAGCAGGTATTTTTCCTAGTAAGAAACCACATCTTTTTAGAAGACTTTAATTGCAGGACAAATTATTTAGTTGAACTAACTAAATAACTTGACATATATTTGAAAACAAATCATACCAAAACAGACTCTGAAGTAGGACTATAAGACAGGAACAGTCAGCACTGCAGTTTGCTTCATGGTTTTACACGCACTGCATGTTAGACGAAGCACGCTGCTGTGTCCTAGTACCATGAATGATTTTGAGATAGTTGGGGGTCACTCTCATTGCAGTGGAGTGGGGGAATAGTCTGATGCATCAGAAACTAAGAATTATGGAACCCCACATCTAGAAATGGGACCCACTTGTTTTTCAACAAAGTAATTTAAGTTTGGGGGTACTTAGGGACAAGCCTTCTCCACCTCCCACATGGGGGACATTGCCACTCACAGCTCTATATTACTATTCTCACTACTTGCACACTGGACCTCATAGAAAGAATCATCAATTACATAGAAAAAATGGTTGGCATTCATTGTTCCAGGGTTCATAGGTGTGCATGGCCAAACTGCGAAGTGCACTGCTGAGCCTTTATGCAAATATGTTCAACACCAGTTAATGATGCTAACTCTATGAAAGAGAAGGACTGCACATACATGCCTAAAGGTTTTTGGATTGTCTGTGTGCTGCACATACATGCCTATACGTTTTTGGATTATCTGTAAGTTCTTAAAATAAAAACCAGTGTGGTTATATGTGAATGTAAATGTTTGAATGTCAAATGACAATTACTTAATTTAACTGTTTTTAGAATTGGGAGGTCACTGCTGGCTTTTGCAAGCTTGGGTATATTTACTGACACTCAACTACAAAAAGCAGTACTCAGAGCAGCTATATAGAAATTAATTTAAAAAGGAGATAAGATGTTATGTACTGGATACATCAATGTCCTTATGTGGACCACCTGACTGGATATTTATAAGGTTGGAAAGGGGAAGATAAGACAGCAATAAATGGGGTCGAGAGAAGACAAGATGCACACAGAAGACAGACAGTAACTGGGCTGTTGAATAATGCAGCCAAATGATATTACTACTGACCATGCTGAAAGAGCAACTTATGGTTTCTTAATTATCTTTGCAGTTATTTTCTGATTGCTGTTTGTATTTGAAACAGTTCAGCAAAAATTCTAACACAGTCTTTCCTTTTTTCACTTTAGAATGGAACACAGAATGCATGATTGCATTAGTTATACTGCTATAATGAAATGAGTAATATGAATGCCTTTTGTTAATATTTTACACTTCCAGTGAGCCTGATCCTTATTGTAACTATGCTCATCAGCAATAGAAATAAAAAGGAAGGAATGCATACTTACTTATCCATGCTATAGCTGTGTACACATCTCTGGGGTACATTTCTAACAGAATATTTTCTAGTATATGTGATACAACTAACTCTTAGACCTTGCTTTATAGATGCAAATTGCTAAGCGTAATGAATGCTCTACTTATTCCCTGACAGCCTTTCATTTCATTTCCTAACTTCTTGATGGGGGTTGCATTAACTACGTTGTCCTCTAGATTGTGTATCTAGATAGGCAGGGGGTTCTAATCTCACACCAGTCAACTTGTGTGTGCATGGAGCTGTGCAAATATACCCTTAAGTACTGATTACGTCAATAAAGCAGTAGCCTGGAATACATTTAGGAGGTTACGAGGTTGGTATAATGGTTAAGATCTTTACCTCACAGACACAAAGTATAGGGTTTGAGTCTCATGAAAGAGAAAGAGAAATTGTCTAGGTTTAAAATGGCCCACAAGAGCAGCTAGCCTAGTACTCACCTATAAACCTATATGTGTGTGTACACACACACACACACACACACACACACACACACACACACACACACACACACATTGTAGAAAAGAATTTTACAATATATAAAAGAGAAGGGCTGCACATACACACCTACAAGCTTTTGGATTATCTGTAAGTTCATAAAATGCATGTTTAAGGGGCTGGGTATAACTATTACAGTATTGCTCTTTGTGGCAAAGGTACATTTCCTTAAAGTATAGTAACTTTAACAAGAATCTATTCTTGACCACTGTAATATGCATTATTATGTTCACTGCTTACCTGCGTTTCCCTGAATTAACACATTTTCAATTACTTGTAAGGTAGAGAATTCCAAGTTGGTGGTAAATTGAATTGGACAGTACAGCACGCAAGATGTTGTAGGCAGGTCACATACTTGCTACTTTATCCCCACCCCACTCTGCATAAAGTATGGTAGCTAGTTCTGGTCAGCGATTTTGTATGACCAGTAAGTATTCTATACACAAGTTGCAGTATACTTTTTTTAAACATGCAGTTTGTATAGCAATAAAGCAGTATGGCTTTATTCCTGCCTAGCACTAACCACTGGAAAATATCTCAGCAATCATTCTCCATTTCTGTAAACTTTAAAAAGATATGAAGTTCATATAATTGCACAGTAGTTATATGCACATATAAACACGAATTTCAATTTAGTCACTCTCATATACCTGCATTGACTTTACTTACTTATACCTGCATACATAACATTTTGCTTACATTATCTTTTTTACATTACGTAAGTATTTTTTATTTATTTTTAAATATTGAACTCTGCCCTTTTCTGCACCTTAGCTACCCAACAGGCCAGCTGGTTCCTCCTCCATGACTGCAGATTATTATGCCTGTGCCAACACTGCTGCAAATCCCCTGTCAGGGATGACTGGTATCTGTCAGAAGCTGTGAGGAAAACCTATTTTATTCCACTCTGTGCTGGTCACAGCCTGGTCAAGTTTCTGCATATAAAAAGGGAACTTGGTCTCTCTCAGATCAGTTTGTGGCTCAAACCTTGGCTTTCACAGATGTCATCTTATAAACTGCCAGTAAAACAGTGAAGGCTTTTAAATGAAAGACAGAGCTGGATGATACGTCAGCATACCCAATCCATGTACCACTTATGATACATATCCTCACAGGTTCATGGGTGAATACTAGGCTGACTGCCCTGAAGGATCATTTTAAGCCTAGCCAATAATCCAAGGTCAGGATCAAACCCTGTACCTTATGTCTATAAGATGAAGACCTTAACCACTTTGCCAATCTATTGTCAATGATGGTTCACTAACTGGACCAAACAAGTCACATGGACTTTCCCATTTTTTTTTTTCGTCAGTGTTATTGCTTCTTTAGTTATGTGAATAGAAATGTTTCATTAGTGTAATATCTGCAGATATGGTGAAGTAGTAGCTTTTTAATGCACATGAATCTATTCAAAAGGATGTCATTATTTCTTTATTTGGGTAATGTAAGGGGTATGATATGATAGCACAGTCTTAAGCTTTAGGTTCATAGGTAACTATCAGGCAACTAACCTGCAGACCATTGCACCCCCTGGCCATTAACCAGATAGCAACTAAAAGTGATTCTGTAAGGTAAACAGCTTAACCATTATGTCAACACATGTTGATTATGTAAACCTGCGCTTCTATGATACAGTTGCATCTGATGTTAAAGCAGTTCGTTATTAACATTTTAAAGTGTTTGTGTGTTCCCCATCAAGTAAGTAATTGATAGTACTTTGTAAGGTGTTGTATGGGTCTTAGGGATGCACTAACACAGTACTACCTACATATATTCAAAAAGTATGGCCAATTTTACTGTACTTGAAATCTGCTATGAGCTCATGTGACTCTCCATGGTCAGTGCCCTTCAGAGCAACTCATTCACAAGAAGCCAATGTCACTTTATACCTATCCAAAAGGATACATGTGTGCTATGGTATGAAACATGCATCTAAGCTTGGCTGTGCTCCACTTCCACAGGATCTTTGTAAATCAGCCTTAATTTACATGTATAAGTTTAATCTGTCAGATTAAACTGTGCTGAGCCACATTTGTTGCTGACAGTCCTTGAAAAGCATGAACAAATTAAAACAAATGATCAGAGAGAGTTAATACTGACAAAGTAAAAGAAAATCACAAATACTGGTACAATTCATCAGTATTAGTTTGTCAGAAGCATAATTAACCAGTAAGATATGACAAGTATGATTTTTTACAATGTTAAGAAACAATGTAGTGATAAAAAAAATGAGGCAACATTTTTGACATCTGTATGCAATGTATTTTATTACTTTTTGGCCTTTATAAGGCTTTCAAAAAAGTAGGGTAGCAGCATAAAGGAATCAACATTGTTATGGTTACTACATATTTATCTACTTGTTGCAAATAGTAAATTAGAAAAATTAAAATAACACTTTATGAAGTATTACAATATATATATACCTGAACAGTCTCGGTGTGGGTGGCATATGTGATTCAGGTTTAATTGTCGCCCTCAGTTAATGTTTTCAGGTTACAACATACTGCAGCAGCAGGGGTCAAACCACTAAACAACTCTACTCCTAAGGAGACCCACAACCTAATGGCTGCTGTCAGGACAAATGGGAGAAATGTGTTTGGGAAAGGGGGAAGCAAAGGAGGCTGAGAGAGCTAAAGCATGGAATCACACAGTGGCTGGCATCAAAGCTTTAGTCAGAAGGAACCACACATTGGCCATGTGCAGGAAAAGAGCAAATGACCTACTCAGATACTGTAAGACAAACGCTAAGCAAAATGCAACTATTTGCAGCAGCACTTGGTGGAGGGGGGAGGGGTGCCTTCCACAATCCAACCTTAACACCTGATGAGTAACACATTGTTTACATATGGGATGATGAGTATGATGCAGATGACTACATCACAGGAATCATCAGTGGTGGTGTGGATACCAGTACTTTCCAACCACTCTATCAGCCAGAGTGTGTTAAAGAAGGGGATTAGTGCCTAGGCGATGGCAATACTTCATGCTGCCATATACTGTCCAGGATAGCTGTGTATACATAATCCATTACATTTTCTAGCAACATATGTCTCATTTATATCAAATGTGCAAGAAAGTTCACCATTTGTATTGCAAATGCCTGTATCATCTCTCGATATATAAACCATATTTGTTTGTCAAAAGTTTAAACATGTCATCACATATTGCTTCAAAGGCTCGGTATCAGAATAAAATACTTCACTGTGCCAAAATAACACACTGAGCTTGAGAGCACAATGGCTGACAACAGTGATGCTATAACTCTCATATTCATGACACAACCTAAAGACAATGGCCTACAGGCACAAAGCATAAGGGGAGGACCCTCACCTGACATCAGGTACAACAGTCCATAAACAGTGACATGGGCTCACACAATCAACACGATGATGACATAACACTGCAATCTGAAAGGGGATAAAACATCACACAGCTCAACTCAAATCTCTTGTGAATAACAAGAGCACATTCAGAAATATGCTACCATTTCAGAGTTAGCAGTACCCACTGTGACTCCTGTGCCAACTGGTGTCAAGCAAAGCATGTGTCACAGCCTTAGCTGTCTGTTGTGATGTTCAGGCTCAAGCCACTGCCAAAGACAACCAAGTAATGGTGATGATAGTAGGAATACTGCAGGGTGTACATGAAGAATTTCATTAGCACATGGAGATTGGTTTAGGCAAGGAAACAATGCCATGAACACCGTCAATTGCAATATGGTGGCACACAGAGCATCCATGTCTGCACCTTTCTGCACACTTGTAAAGACCACACACTTTTTCTCTTCCTGGTGTTTTGGTTGTGGCACACTTGCAAAGAACCATCAGGAACAGGAAGCACAGCTGGACATGGATGGAGGAGTATCCGCACATGTGGAAGCCAAACAGGCAACACCTCGTGTGATTCTCAAAGTTGTGGTACAACAACAGGTAAAACAACACAAAGGAAGGCAGGCAGGACTCATTTGCTTTCCACAACAGGTGGTAGAACCTCACAGTCAAGATAGGTCTCAGTCCCAAAGCACGGTCATATCAGTATCTAAAAGTTACCCTGCATCCAAGAGATCATAGTATCAAACTTTCACGATAGCACTTGCTCATGAGCACAAGAACTATAATTTGTGGACATTATGTACAACACCTTAGGTATATAAATTTCACTGCATTTCAGACCCTATGGATATAACTCAGGCATAGATATAAGTGCACAACTACTTATAATGTGTAACACTTTGATAATACAATGGAGAAGGAAAATAAATGGGGGGGGGGTGATTTTGTCATGCAAACTACTACTTCAAATAGTATTCATGGATACTATGCTAGCATTTGCTACTATGATAAATCTGGCCAGTGAAACTGGCACTATTACCACTTCATCCTCAGGACTTCAAAAATGATGAGTAATATTTCTTATGACTCACAAGATTGGTGTCTCAAAGAACTAACTAATCTGATGTGTATTCTTACCAAAGCCAACACCATACAGCAGTAACACTGCAAAACTGCAGCAAAAGGAGCAGCTGTCCCTGATGCATCGTGTGAGGGGGCAAGATCAGGAAGTGCAGTTCATGCATTCATTTCTGAATGCCTATATGGAAGGGGAGTTCAGCGCATTGGCTCATTGTGTGGTGTAAGCTGATTGCTATAAATGTAGCAACTTTCTATAGTTTAAAAAAAAACTTTTTTTTAGCTTTGTCTTTCCACTGAAGAGCTGGGGTAGGGAGTGGGTGATTATGTGACTTGGAAACCAGAGTAAGAAAGTGTACCTTTTTATTGCTCTTCCATTGAAGACCTGGGGCAAGGAGGGGGCATATCCAGCTTAAAAGTCCACAGTAAGTAAGCAGACCTTTTTAATTTTTTGAATTTTTTACTGCTCTTTCAATTAAAAGCTGGAGTAAGTGAGGGGGGCATGTATCTTCTTGCTGGCTTGGGGAGCCAGTCTACTGGACAGAAGCAGAACACAGAGGATCTTTTTTTTTTGGGGGGGGGGGGACTACTTTAGAGATCAGCACCAAGCGCTACAAAATCCAGCTACACCTCTGCTACACAGCAATGGCCACCACTGTACATGCCAATTTCTATTATGCATGCAGTAATATACATTATTTTATGTTGTATCACACACTACGTGGCAGTTGATGGAATGGCAGCCCTTACTGTTCCAGTACTACTCCCATGATAGCCATGATGGGACCCTAATGCAACATGGGTATAATCTATCATGCAAAGCACCTCTGAAAATCATGCCATGCTGAAGATGACATTCATAGTTCTGGCTCTGTCCTGAGGTGACACCAGCAGATAAATATATTGATTCATATGTGCCTTCTATACTATTCCCTCGCACAAAGACCCTCTCCTACGATAAAAACAATTTCAAAGTCTATAGTCAAACCAACTTACCTATAGAAGTGGTCCCCTCTACCAAACTACTTGGCATTACTGTAGATGAACACCTCAAGTTTGATATTCATATTCAACAAAATATTAAGAAAACCCACCAAAAGCTAGGTATGCTGTATAGGAATAATCACTTTCTCTCCAACTCTACCAGGCAAACTCTGGCCTCGACTTTTCTTCCTTCCTTATTATACGGAGCCCCTCTCCTAACCAACCTGTCCTCCTCTATCACCTCTAAACTAGAAAACTGCTACAACAAAATCTCTAAATTTGCCTCTAAATCTAAAAATACCATCCATTACTGCCTAACCCTACAATCCCTGAATTGGCTTAAACTCCCAAACTACCTAGACTATCTCCAAATCACTACTGCATATACACTCATATTTCACCCAACAAAATGTCCCGCTCTAACATCCTTCCCCCTTATACACCCAACAGAGCTCTCAGATCTGAAAATCAGAACTTAATTTCTATTATTGCTACATACTCAAGTATGCTAGCTTGCACTACATGTGAATTATTTCTACTGCTGTTTTAGCTACTTTTCTTTAAAAAAAAAATACTGTAAGCCTGTTTCCTACCTTTCCTATAACTAGTGTAGTCCATATACAGATTTGTTGTATCCAGGACTGTTATGTAAGCTTCTGAGTCCCCCAAGCCTTTCTGTGTTGGAGGGAAGCCTTCTAGCTTATCAGTGGGAGTGGTAAGCACTAGGTAACCTGTCTACCACATAAGGAGTGGTTCTGGCCCAGAAATTGTAGTTACTGACCGTTTGGGCAATCTTTTCCATCTCTCTCAACTTTCTGATTTGAAAGCCTGCATTTGCACTTGTTTCTGTCCTGTAACTAGTCTAGCGCAGATGCAGATTGTTAGTTTTAGCACTTAAATTTGCTTATTCGTGGTCAGCACTTGTTCAGAACTTGTAAGCACTAAATAAGATACTAATTACTATAGCACTCAACCTTCCTCATTACCTAGAGGAAAACAGTTTTTGAACTTACTTTCCTCACTTGCTTAGAGAACAGCAGCTCTTGTACTCACTTTCCTCACTTATCTAGAGGACAATAGTTTTTTATTCAGGCATGTCTAAGGGTCAGCTCCCAGTGTTCTCTCCTGTCTATCTGATGAATCTGGGCATCTTGAGGCAATGTAGAAATTGCCTCGTGTACACAGAAAACCCTCTCCTCCTACCACCCAACACTACAAACTGTGAGATGCACTTACCTAGCCAAACTGGAGGTAAAGCTTTCTCCAAGACTAAACTTGACAGTCAAGAGGAGAAGGTAAACATTTGCAACACACCACACTCATCACATAGTCTCATTAAATTGACACCACCAAAATCCACACATAGTAACTCAAAAACATTCGCGGAGGCTCTCAGTAATAATCTGTCTAAGCAACAGAGACCTCCAAAGCAGAAACACAAGCAACAACACAACCCAAATGAAACATAGCCCACTGACTCAGTGTGCCACTCAACCACAGCCAATAAGGCAAAACAACGTACCCAACACACTAGTCATAGGTGACTCTATAGTCAGGCACACTGATGTCCCACTCTCCAGGCTAAACAAGGAGAAGGTTACTCTCAGCTGCCTGTCGGGTGCCAGGATCTGCCACATAACCCACACACTCAGGTCACTCCACAACAAGTACAAATATGACTCTGTCATTGTCCATGTTGGTGTGAATGACCTGAGACGTGCCTCCCTGGAATATATGAAAAGAGACATGGAAGAGCTCTCCAAACTTGTAGCCCAGGCAGGTATGACCCTAGCCCTGAGTAGCATTCTGCCATCACCCAGAATGATACCGCAAGTACAAGGACAAAATAATAGACGTCAACAATTGGCTAAGCTTCTGGTGTCATTCTATGGGGATCCAGTATCTGTCTGCTTGGGATGACATGGTTGACAGACCACAATGCTTTGCCAGAGATGGCCTGCACCTGTCGCCCCTGGGGTTCCGGATACTAGCTAAGGCTCTTGCCGCCCCTATAGTGCCTTTTTAGGCAAGGGTCAAATGACAAATTCACTACTGTAACAGGAACAGGCAAGCAAAAACTGAGGGTAATGCTACTCAATGCTAGAAGTCTAAATCTCAAAATGCACTCAATCGAGGGAGGCACTCCTTAAAATGGAGAACATCTATATCTGTGCAGTGACTGAGACCTGGTTCAAGGCCCCAGACAGCACCCCTGCACTACCAGGCTATAACTTATACCAAACTTTTCGGCCATGTAACCTGGACCGAAACAATAAAGTGGGAGGTGTGTCCATATTCATTACGGATATCCACACCTCCAGGCTAGTTGCTCAGCATAATGCATCTGAGGTTATCCAACTGCAACTAATTCTGGGCAAAACTGCAATTCAAATTGTAGCTTGCTACAGATCCCCCACCATGCCCCAGGATTCCCACCCCTCTTTTCCTGATGTACTGGAAAATATTAGGGTTCAACCAAACACCCTAATAATGGGCGACTTCAACTACCCCACCATTAACTGGGAAAACTACTAGTGTACCAACTCCTTAGCTCAACGCTTTCTGGAATTCATAAACTCCAATGCCCTGGATCAACTTATCCACACCTCCACCAGGGGCAACAATATCCTAGACCTAGTCATTACCAACATAAGTGACCAGTATTCCACACCTGAAGTCAACTCCTTGTTGGTCCGATCTGACCATAAGCTAATCACCCTTGATATCCACATCCCGCCCCCAGCCCCCATTAAGGAAACCACGGTAAAAAAATTCTCTAAAGCCAACTTCATGCTTCTTAAGACAGAATTGGTGAACTTCATGACACCCATGCAGATGGACAATACAGTTACAACTGCTGAATCCTACACAAATGCACTCTATAAGCACTTACACGTGGATTGTGCTATCCCAAACAGAACCAAGATGCTATCCTCCAAAAAAAAGGAAGCCAATCTGGTGGTCCCCTGCCATAAACAAACTGTACAACAGAAGAAAGAAACTGTTGCAAAAGAGAGTAAAATCCCATGAGTGGAGTAGCTCCCTGGTCAGCCTCAGTAAGAAGCTGAGATCCCTTATAAGATCCTTCAAAGCTAGCTATGAAAACAAAATCACCACTAATTCTAAGGACAACCACAAAGCATTCTATAGCTATGTCAAGAATCTCGATGGCAACACCCAGATCTGCTCTGAGTTACAGCACAACGGCACAAAAATTACAGAACCAACTGATATTGCCAACATCCTGGCAGATAGGTTCAGTGCTATACAGGAAGAATGCAGAGTCACTATAATCACAACTACGCAGGTAAAATCTGCACTCTCTAAAGCCAAAAACACAGCATCCATGGGACCAGACAACATCCCCAGGCTGCGTTTTACATTAACTTCAGAATGAACTGGCTCCCCACCCAAGCACCATGTTCAATAATAGCCTCGCATCAGGCTTTCTGCCCACTGAATGGTGCACAGCAACAGTTATCCCACTCCACAAAGGGGGAGCCACCACTGATCCCGGGAACTATCGCCCTATTAGCCTGATGAGCCTGGTCTGCAAGGCCATGGACCGTATCATCATGGAACTCATAAACAGACATTGGTAACCTCCAAACTCTGGATCCCACCCAGTTTAGGTTTGTGAAAGGCAGATCATGCCTCCTGAACCTGATCGACTTCTTTGAGGCAGTCACCAAAGCCACAGATGAGTGTAAGGTGGTTCACACAGCCTATCTTGACCTCACCAAGGCTTTCGCCAACACCATCCTCCATTCTGGAATTATAGCTAAACTCACTAAACTAGTTATAAATCCCTACATCACAAGATGGGTTGCCAACTGGCTCACTGACAAAACTCACATTGTAAAAGTTGCAGACTCCAAATCTGACCTCAAACCAGTGACAAGTGGAGTACCACAGGGTTCAGTCCTGGGACCTCTCCTGTTTGGTATCTACTTCTCTGAAGTACAGGCTAACACAGAAGGACTCTGGCTAATGAAGTTCACAGATGACATAGTCAAGTCCACAAATGATGTGGACATCCTACAGAAGTGCCTCGCTGAGACAGATGCCTGGTGTCAGAGCCATGGCCTCAAGCTCAATACCAAAAAGTGCAGTGTCATCCCCTTTGGTAAAAACTCTGTACCCATGAACTACCACATAGGCAGCAATCTACTTAACACCGAATGTTTGATAAGAGACCTTGGGACCCAGGTAGACAGTAGTCTCTCCTTTGATAGTCACATTGCCACAGTAGTCAGGAAGTCCTTTTACATGGCACACCTCATCATAAAAGGGTTGTCATCTAGGAAAAAAAGGTCATTGTTCTTCTCTACTCGACACTCAGACCCATTATAGAGTACAATGCCCCTTTTGGAATGTACCTCACAAGACATCTGCAGCAGCTGGAAAGGCCACAGAAGTACCTCACAAAGAGGATTACTGGCCTCAAACAAATGCCCTACACTGACCGTCTCAAAAAACTCCAACTTTACTCCGTAGCATATCACCTACTCCAAGGTGATCTCTGCCTAACATATAAAGCTATGTCAAACCCAGAGCTGTTGGACATGCTACACCTAAATAAATCCCAATCCCTCCGAGCTACACGATCTAGGGACTTAAACTTTGTCACCACAATAAACAGGACATGCTGGAGGGATAGATTCCTGTCTATGTCAAGCAAAGTTCTTCATTAGCACTCTTCAAGAAAAATCTTGATGAGTGGATGGGAAATAGGAAATACACCCCGGGGATCACTTCTGTGTCTCCACTGGACAGTGGCACAGGAAAATAACTGTCTTGGGTGGCGTAAGCCAGGGAACCTTGTTGGCTAGGCTTATGTAGGCCCTTAGGCCGATAGTCTAGTACCTACCTATGAACCTAATCCATAAACCTAAACGTCCTGCTGGCCAACTTCTCCTTTCTTTCTCACTAGGCAAAAAATGGAATGCCCTTCCCTCCACACTAAGAACCATACCAAACTCAGAAAACTTCAAAACCCAACTGTTCAAACACCTGTCCACTAAATGGAAATGTACCTGCCTTCACCCAGCCTAATCAAAGGGGGTTCTCTCTCTGGTTCGCAAGCTCTACAACACTCATAATTATCTTCCTATGAGCCTATCTAAGCTCTCAACAATTTCTATAGCTTTTCTCTAAACTCTCAACAACTCCTACAGCTACCCTCATACAGCTCAACCTTGTAAATATTGTAAATAGCATTCTACTGTTGATGTGTGTATGTAAAGCGTATTTACATTTTCTTAAAAGGTTTGTATGCAAACTGTTTCCACACCTAACACATCTGTTTGCCTCAAATGAAACTGTATGATCCCTACCTTCAAGCCTAATGAATTTGTTGACTATGCATGATATTGAATGCATTTATGAGTAACCATTCTACATAATATTATCTTTAATATTAACTATCAGTTGCATCTAAATTGTATAATGCATCTTGAAGCTTTTCTCCCCGGGCCTCCACTGAAAATGGGTCATTTCGGCCCAGTGGACTTCCCTGGTAATCAAACTGCAAATAAATAAATAAAGGTGTATGTTGGGGAACTGCTCAAGTATCCTTAAGGCAGAAGCCTGAGAAATACCGGTTTGTTTCTGGAATGTCTCAGTGCGAAATATGGTGAGGGCTATACATAACTTGGTGTCCACAGCTATTGGAAGACCAGTCATCCTTGCAGTCCCTCTCTGTAGGCTGTACCATCTCATTAAAGCTCATCCCTGTCCACTCTAAATCTATCAAGAATTTATTGATCAGCAAAGTTGTAATGAGAGTCAGTCTTTGTCTTCTGGCACAGCTGGGCACCTGCGGTTATGACACAGCTAGAACAAGCAGGCAGCAAAAAAAAGAGAAACAGCTAGACTGACAGCTACAGCAAGCATCTTCACTAGCAATGAAACCCAAGAAAATGTGATATAAGTAATCAAGTACTGAATAACACCATGTAAGCTGGTGAATCCAAGTGAATACTTACATTTAGGCAGAATTTCATTCCTTTGATGTTAGTCAAATATCTGAGGTTTACCAAAAACAGTCATGCTTATAACAGAGGAGGAAATCTCTGTATGAAGGTAACTAAGCACTATATTCACTTGACTGCAGTTAAACAATTATCTATTTTGTTGTGTGTGTGTGTGTGTGTGTGTGTGTGTGTGTGTGTGTGTGTGTGTGTGTGTGTGTGTGTGTGTGAGAAATGCATTACTCTTGTCTTACACATTCAGAAAAAGTAATTATTTCAGAGGAGGAAGGCACTTGACCACTACTGTCACTTGATCACAATCAAATGATACAGTAGCTTTATCTATATGGTTTATATCCTGCCAGCTTCCAAAGCTTCAAGGCACCTTCCACACACCCAAACTGTCAAACAGCTTGAGCTGAACTGACGAAGACACATGTCTGAGCACAAAGCCCTTCAGAGTTTTCCTGCCAGCTGACAGAAGGAAGATGAAAGGGGTACGCTAGGAACAACAAAAAAAGTCCACGTCATAAAAATACACATAAAAACAGTGGGGATGGAGGGAGGGAGCAGCTAGTGCAGCAGTGATCATTTGAACATCTACTGTTATGGTAAGTTCAACTTGCACAACTGTTCTCTGTTCATCATATTGTTCACTGCTACAGTAGCCTTAACTACATGGGTAGATTGCCACAGCTGACTAAATTTGGGAGGTGGAAGGAGAATGGTCCTGACAGCAGCTTGATATGGACCTAGAGAAGGAATCAAGGTTAAGGTGCTTTTAAAAAGTATGTACAGATGACCAAGTAGCAGCTACTAGAATATGTCTAGACTTCAGCCCTTTTCAAAAAGCCATAGATGAAGTCAATGCCCTGTTAAAGTAAGCCTTGAACCTGCCTGGAATTGATTTGTTGTGATGACTATAACAAAAGGTAACAACCTTAGACAACCATTTGGAAATTGTCTGTTTTGATACAGGTTGTCCCTTCTTGCCTTCACAAGAAATCAACAATTGATCTGAAGATCTTAGAGGTAAAATTCTGTCAACCCTCCTTGGCAGGAGACACAACTTGGATGATGCCCTGAAATAAATGTGTGTGAAGAATTTCTGGGAAATAAGACAGCTCTTCCCCAGGAAGTGGAAGTATGCCTGAGAAAGGAGGAAGGGTCTTTCAAACCAAGAAATATCCCTGATGTATAATGAAAAGAACCCAAGAGCCTGAAGTGATCTACAGCCAGTTTGGAAGAGACAGTGAAAGACAGAGGGACAATGGTACCTGGTCAAGGGAAGGGGGAAGCAAATTGTCAAATAGAGCTCAGCTTGTCAAGGAAAGCAGGTGTCTGGGTGACAGAATAGACTTAGCAGGAGGCACATGCTTAGAAACCCTTCTTGCCCTTAGGAGGAGGGTGAGATTGCCTATGGACAAAGGCTAATTTGGAAAGATAATTCCTCTGAAATTTGTGAATAGGAGAAACAAAAAAAATGTTTAACCTTCTGCAAAGCTTTGCCCTTGTCCTGGTGAGACTTGAAAAGCTCAGCAGCAGATTCAAAAAAGCTTTTTATTATCCAAAATGTGGCCTTAATGTCATCAGCCAAGGCATGAAAACAAATCCAAGAATAACTCCTATAACACAACCAAAGGCAGCAGCCTTGGAAGATGACCCTAAATGATAAAATGAAACTTTCTTGCACAGCCTTTCCATAGCTTTAGTATGCTTATCAGAAGGCAACAGCTTGGTGGAGAGCAATAACTTGGATAGTTTGTCAGAGGAGACTGACACTACAGAAGCCCACTAGTAAGGCACTTTATAGAATTTATCTGGCTTCTTAGGTGCAGGAGGCTGAGAGTCAGGGGCTATAGATGTTGCCAGGAAGGTATCCAAGAAGGGCAGCCAGAACAGTTGAAACAGCAAATGGTTTGGGAGACTGCATCTGTAGGGGTTTATAATTTTTTTTTGAATCTCAGAGACTTGTGAACAATCCAACTTAAAATAAGCCATCATATGCAATGCTATAACCAAAGGAGAACTTTTTCAAAGGGGGAATCAGGATTTATAAAGTTCTCCTCCTCCTATGAACAAAGGGGAAAGGATTTGGGAAGAGTAAGCCAAGGATTCTTGCCCTAAAGTCCAGATACTCATCCAAAGAGTCCATTTCCATAGGCTTCTTGAGTGTATAGGAAGACCAGGGAGGAGCAGAAACAGAGACCCCCTTCAGCAGACTTCAAGGCCATCAAAGCATTAAATAAACCCTGAATGAAATCTGCCATTCAGATTGGGGATCCTTAACAACAGGGGAAATGTACTTTGTTCTATGCTTTTTTTTGCTGGACGTCCACTTGAAACACACTTGGAGGTTAGACCCCTAGTGTGATTCAATAATGGTTGTAAGAATCACCTTTCTTACTAAGATCAGAGGAATGCCCCTCAGTCCCTCAGATAAAATCAGCTGAGGTTCCCCCTCAATATCAGGTACAGATGTGTGAGAAGCCGGATCCATGCTAGCCTTGGATGGGGTCACAGCAGAAGAATTAAAAGCAACCACCAGACAGCCCTCTGGGTTTTCACCAGCCTCAAGAGAGATGTCAGGGGGAGGCTTGAGAGAAGCTGGATCAAACCTACATTTTTTGCCACCTACTTGTAGACAGCTGGTCTTCATTCTAGCATAGCAACCTGAGCCAACAACTTAAGATGTTTGTTTGCCAGGTATATGGACAAGGAGGAGATACGACTACATAGGCTCTTAGGCAGAAATGCCTGGCAGATAGAGCACTACATATGATCATGAAAAGCACCCAATCAAAAAGAGATACTGGCTGTGATGGTCTTGTTGGTGATTCTGCTTCCCACATTGATGTTTTCCTTTTCTGGATGACATGAACACAACAGCAGCAAAATATAGAAGAAACAGAAGAAACCCCAACAGAGCACTTCTCTGAAAACATAGCCTGGTAACCAGCAAAGTAGAAGGGCATTCAGACCAATGTTGAACAATCGTGCTTGTATGGGCAGCAAATAAATTCTGTGTATATGCATCCATACATCATCTTTATGCCCTATGCCTTGCACTGGAAACATACATGTGATGTATGGGGGGTCTTTATTTTATTGGCACTTCTTTCCAAAGTTCTACAGTATCCTAACTGCTTTTGCTTGATTGATTTAGATATATAATATTTGCTGGCTTCTGATCTGTGTTGAAAGTGCTATTTTTCTGAGTTAAAAGGGCTATTTTTCCCTCACCCTTATTCCTGCTGTGTTAAATACTGGCCAAACAACTTGTGTGTTTTATCTGATTGTCTCAAGGCTTGCTAGTATAATTAAGATTCCCTGTTTGTTACCTCTGCATTCATTGCTTGAATCTAATTGAGTTCTGACTGAGAGTGCTACTGAAACAACTCAAAATATAAATTGATAAGTATATTTTTGGCACTTCTTTCCAAAGTTCTACAGTATCCTAATTGCTTTTGCTTGACTGATTTAGATATATAATATTTGCTGGCTTCTGATCTGTGTTGAAAGTGCTATTTTTCTGAGTTGAAAGTGCTATTTTTTTCTCCCACCCTTATTCCTGCTGTGTTAAATTTGTTCCACACCCTATTGGTGTCTTCTTTTTATACTTGGTGGGTTTGCAATTGCCCACCCCTACTGTATATTTGATTTGTGACACTCCTCCTAGTCTAGTGTCTTTAGCTCATTCTACCTAATACAGAGAGAGAAAATAAAATTTGCACTTTATTCATCTGCTTTTATTGTATTTGTGTTTCTTCCTACTTTATTACTTATTTTGCTCTTCCTGCCTGTTCTTAAAAATACTTAATAGCATTTATTCTGCTGCATTTATTACTGCTTGTTAGTAGCCGATTAAATTGTAACTGTTAATCTAAGCCTTTGGATTATGTACTTGGGCTTCAGACCAGTTGTTTCACATTAAGAAGGTTTGTGGTCTGCACTGTTGGGGCAGGACAGGTAGCTCACATCCTTCTAAGTTGCGAGTTGCTGACTAAAGGCTTAGTGTCTGTTATTCTAAAGTGTATTAGTTCTGATTTAAGCACTTGGGCTTTGGGACAGTTTTTTTACATTAAGAAGATGTGGTCTGCACTCTTTTGGGAGGCTGAATTCTGTCCTTCTGAGCTGGGAATTTCTGGTCACAGGCTTATTGCGCCTGCTTATTTGAACTGTTTCTTTCTGAAATTGATGCGCCTTGTTTCTGTAGCATAGACCAGATTCAGACCTGCTGAATCTAGCTTTGTTTGTATAACTTGAGCACTGATCCAGGCCATCTTTTTTTGGAGAAGGTTCCCCTGCACCCTAGCAGAAGGAGTGTGCAGTTAGAACTTGCCTGATTGAAGACTGCTGGAACAGGGCTCAGTTTTAAGTTTTTTTCTGGTTAATTGGGTAACTTGTTTAAATCAGTTTGTTCATTTTCTGTTGTTTTATATTTATAAAAATAATTGCACTTTATTCATCTGCTTTTACTGTATTTGTGTTTCTTCCTACTTTATTACTAGGGGCATTGACTACAACTCTGATCTGAGATATATAACAATAAGTATCATTTTCTGTACATTTAAAGTGTTTTTTTTGATTGTATCTGCTTTATTTTCTGAAAAAAATATATATATATACTTGTTTCCCACCTTTCTAAGCTAGTATAGTCCAGTTTTCAGGTTAAGTGCTGAATTCAGGGCTGTGTTACAGATCTCTGTGTTTGCCCATACTTTACTTGGATAGAAGGACATTTCTCTGTTCACCTGTGAGAGAGGGGAGCTTTGAGCAGCCTATCTGTCCCTGGAGGAGTGGTTTCAGCCCAGAAATTAGTAGTTTATTGGCCATTTTGGGCTAATTTCTATTTCATTTCCCTGCTATAAATACCGCATTTGTCCAGTTTTGCGGGCCGGGTAGCTAGGGTATAACTATTCCAGGCTCCACAAAGTCTCCTCTTCAATTTTTCCCTTGGAACTAGACAAACTTTCAACTTAAGCACTCAAGCCATTCATTTCTCAGTCCGGTGCTTGCTCAAAACTCATAGCAAGCACTTATAAACCCTAGCACTAGACCCTCCTATACTGTACAGAAGGACAAGGCTCTCTATATGACCTTACCAGCCATTCACTAAAATAGTTCACTGTACCTGTCTAGGCATGTCCAAAGGGCAGTTTCAGGTGTACTCTCCAGTCTAACTGGTGAATCTGGGCATTTTGAGGCAATGTTACAACTGCCTTGTGTACACAGACAAACACTAATACATGTGAGAGATGCAATTGTACAACCAAACTGGAGGCTAAGCTCACTCAACCCAAGACTGGACCAGACAGTCAAAAGAAAAAGGGAAATACTTACATCACACCACCAGTCTCACATATACCCATTAAACCAGCACCAGCAAAAAACACACAAATACATGAAAACATACTCAGAGGCACTAAATAAAAATCTGCAAAAGCAACAGAGACCTCCAAAGTAGACATCCACACAACCTCCACCCCCCCAACACAAATCATGAAATACATACTTCACAAAACCAGTGTGCCATGCAATCACAGTCCTTAAGGCAGAATAACATACCCAATATACTAGCACACTGACATCCCACTCACTAGGCTGAATAAGGAGAAGGTTACTGTTAGCTGCCTGTCGGGTGCCAGGATCCGCCACTTAACACAAGCACTCAGGTCACTCCAGAACAAGTACAAATATGACTGTCATTGTCCATGTTGGTGTGAATGACCTGAGCCGTACCTCCCTGGACTACATGAAGAGAGACATGGAAGAGCTCTCTGATCACGTAGCCCAGGCCGGTATGACCCTGACCCTGAGTAGCCTCCTGCCCTCACCAAGAATGATACCACGGTATAAAGAAAAAATTATCAATTTCAACAATTGGCTAAGTTTCTGGTGTCATTCAAAGGGGATCCAGTGTCTGTCCACCTGGGATGACATGTTTGGCAAGCCATGCTGCTTCACTAGAGATGGCTTGCACCTGTCACCCTTAAGCTTTCGATTACTGGCCAAAGCTCTTGCCACCCCCATACTGCCTTTTATAGGCAAGGCTCAAAAGACAAACCCACCACCATAAATAGCACAAGTAACAAAAAACTGAGGGTAATGCTACTCAATGCCAGAAGTATAAACCTCAAAATGCATGCACTCGAGACACTCCTCAGTATGGAGAAAATCGATATATGTGCAGTAACAGAAACCTGGTTTAAGGCTCCAGAGAGCACCCCAGCACTACCAGGCTACAACTCATACCATACATTTCAGCCACAGAACCCGGACCGAAATACAAAAGGCAGGAGCGTATCCATATTCATCAAGGATACCCATACCTCCAGGTTACTGGCACAGCACGATGCTTCAAAGACCATCCACGTGCAACTAACAATGGGCAAAACTGCAATTCAAATTGTAGCTTGCTACAGATCACCCACCATGTCCCAGGACCCCCATTTCGCATTTCTGGAAACACTGGGAAATATAAAGGTCCCACCAAATAACCGAATATTGGGTGATTTCAATTACCCAAACATTAACTGGGAGAACTAGTCAAGTACTAACTCCCTTGCCCAACATTTCCTAGAATTTATAAACTCAAATGCCCTGGATCAACTGGTCAACACTCCCACCAGAGGTGACAACATACTGGACCTGGTCATCACCAACATGGGTGACCAGTGCTACAAACCAGAGGTCAACCCCTCGTTGGTTAGTTCTGACCATAAACAAATCACTTTGGATATCCACATTCCGCCCCCACCTCCAGACAAGGAAACCACTGTGAAAAAATTTTCAAAAGCAAACTTCCCATTACTTAAGACCATGGTGTAAAGATTCAAAGCTCTCATGCTAAAGGATAACGCTGTCCAAGCTGCAAAATCCTTTACTAATGCATTCTAAGGGCACCTACAAGAATGCATGGATCATGCTATCCCAAGCAAAACCAGGACTCAATTCCTCCAAGAAAAGGAAACCAGTCTAGTGTACTCCTGCCATAAACAAGCTATACAATAGAAGGAGGAAACTAGTACAGAAAAGATTAAAATCCCAAGAAGGGAAGACATCCCTGATCAGCAACAGCAAGAAACTACAATCCCTCATAAAATCATCAAAGGCGAGCTTCAAAAGAATAATTGCCATGGACTCCAAAGATAACCACAAGGCATTCTTTAGCTATGTCAAGAATCTAAGTGGCAATTCTCAGATCTGCTCATAGTTAGTGCAGAATGGCACAAAATACACTGAACTGACTGATATCGCCAACATCCTGGCAGACAGGTTCAGTGAAAACTTCACCCCCCTCTCACCCCCAAAAGGGCCCATAACCATACCATAAAAATGTAGAACCCCTGAAATCACAGACTCTCAGGTTAAAACAGCCCTCTCCAAAGGCAAAAACACATCAAAGGGACCAGATGGTGTCCCAGCCTGCATACTACATGAGCTCAAAGATGAACTAAGCCCTCACCTAAACACACTGTTCAAACTCAGCCTCTCCACAGGTTATGTACCCACAGAATGGCACATAGCAAAGGTTATTCCTCTCCACAAAGGTGGAGCCACAACAGACCCTGGGAACTGTTGCCCTATAAGCCTGACTAGCTTGATCTGCAAGGCTATGGAGCGCATCATCATGGAACTCATTAACAGAGAAATTGGGAATCTCCAAACACTGGACCCTACCCAGTTCGGCTTTGTTAAGGGCAGATCATGCCTCCTAAACCTGGTGGACTTCTTTGAGACAGTTACCAAGGCTATAGATGAGGGAAAGGTGGTACACACAGCCTACCTAGACCTCGCAAAGGCCTTCAACACCATTCCCCATTCTGGTATTATAGACAAGCTCACCAGCCTGAGCATAAACCCCTACGTCACAAGATGGGTTGCCAACTGGCTCAGGGACAGAACCCACATGGTAAGAGTTGCGGGAGCTAGGTCTGACTCTAAACCGGTTACAAGTGGCATTCCCCAGGGCTCAGTCTTAGGACCCCACCTGTTTGGCATATACTTCTCAGAGGTACAGGCAAGAACAGGAGGACTATGGCTGACCAAGTTCACAGATGACTGCAAACTAGGGGCTATAATTGACTCTCCATCTGACACAGACATCCTCCAAAAGGGTCTCACTGAGATGGATACCTGGTGTCAAAATCTTGGCCTCAAGCTAAATGCCAAAAAGTGCATAGTCATCCCCTTTAGAAAAAACAAAGTACCCACAAACTACCACATAGGTGGTAGTCCCCTAAATAAGGAAGGCGAAATAAGGGATCTGGGGACCCAAGTAGATAGTAATCTCTCCTTTGATAATCACATTGCTGAAGTGGTTAGAAAATCCTTCTACGTGGCCCACCTTATCACAAAAGGGTTTGCATCCAGATCAAAAAAGGTCATTGTGCCCCTCTACTCATCACTCATCAGACGCATGAGAGTACAACTCCCCATTTGGGATGTACCTTACAAGACACCTGCAACAGCTGGAAAGACCACAGAAGTACCTCACCAAGAGGATCACTGGCCTCAAACAGATGCCCTATGCAGCTAGACTGAAGAAACTCCAGCTGTACTCGGTTGCATACCGCCTACTCAGAGGTGATCTCTGCCTGACATACAAGGCCATGTCCAACCCAGAATTGATGCTCCACACCTAAAGAAAACCTTATCCCCTCGAGCCACATGCTCTAGGGGTCTAAACCTCAACACAACAATAAATAGGACGTGCTGGAGAGATAGATTCCTGTCCCAGAGACTTCCCATGGTTTGGAACAAGATTCCAATCTACATTAGGCTGAGCTCCTCGCTAGCACTCTTCAAGAGCAACCTTGACGAGTGGATGGGAAACAGAAAGTTTACCCCCGGGATCACTTCAATGGTTCTGCTGGACAGAGGCACAGGGAACTAATCTAAGGGGGCAGCAAAAGCCAACACATTCTGGCTAGGCTTATAATTGCCTTCTGGCAGATAGCCTAGTACCTACCTATGAACCTATGTATGATGCCTATAAGAACTAAAAGGTTTTGTAAACTCACCAGATGTTGGGCTAGGCTTGGCAAGAGATCCATTAAGTAAAGAATACTTTAACAGTGATATGGAAGGACATTAACTAGCTGTCAATGGGTGTCAGTTATGTTGTCACCAAGTAGAAAACCTTTTCCAGTTGCTAATATGATTTTCTAGTAGCAGGCCTTCTTGCCTCCATTAGTACCTGCTGCACATCTTCAGTAAACAGTTGCCTAAAAAAAATTAAGACCTTATCATCCAGGCTGTCAAGTGAAAATGATTGATGCCAGAGTGCATCAAACACCCCTGCTCTTGTGTGAGTAGATCCATTCTGTGAGTAAGCAGGGAGAAACAGTTGCCTAGGCCAGAAGGGAGTCACCACAATGATCTTGGGGGATTTCTTCTGAATCTTCATAAGTACCCTGGATATTAGGGGAAAAGCTTACAAGAGCATTCCTTTCCAAAGAAAAGGAAAGATATCTGTCTTCCAGACTTTCTTGTATAGAGTCCTGGAACAATCTTCCCTTGTCCTGCTCAGATTGTCTGGTGCACAGTTTTGTTCTGACAAAATGTAGGATGCTTGTAGAGTGAGATTGTGCTGTGAAGCTATATCCCAAGCTAACATAGCTAGTCTGCAAAGGGGGTATGACCAGATTCCTGCTTGCTTGGTGATGTACTACATGACTGTAGTATTGTCTGCAACCACTTTGAAGAGGTCCAAGAGGCCAAAGATGGTTCAGAAAGTTGAGTGCCAAAATCACATTAAGCATCTCCTTGATATTAACGTGCTTGCATCTGTCCTTGGTGTTTTAACCCCCTCTGCACTTTTATCCCTCCTAAAACTGCTCCCCGAGCAAAGTCTGAAGCAACTATGGTGAAAGTGACTGACTGCTTTGCAGCAGGGAGGGAGAAGAGGATACCTGGATTTAAGAATATCTGTTGCCTCCACAAAAGATTTCTCTTTTGGCAAACCTCAGCACTGGGATTTGAAAATATAAAAGGTGTTGATAGTGGGACCAAAGAGATTTCAGATACTACTCTATCCTTCTCATGTGGAATCTTGCCAGTGATGTCATGAGAATTGTAGATGCCATGAGACCCAAAATCCTGAGGTATTCCTTTCACAGTGACCGAAGTCTGAGTGGAAGACCTTAGAAAAGGATCTAAATAAGTATCTGTTTTTTCTGTAGAAGAAAAGCTCTCTGAACTGATGGATCAAGTTGACATCCCACGAACACAGCCTTTTGACTGCTCTTTTGGAATACCAGCTTGTGTACGAAATCTCTCACAAGAGAAAGAGATTCCTGACACTTTGAAAAAGACTCGGCAAAGATAAGCAAGTCATCTAAATATGGAAAAATGTGGATACCCTATAGAGTGCAATGAGTTATAAATGGAGTTAAAGAACTGATAATATGATCCAGACATACTGACAGCTAGATGAATAGGGGTGTAATAAGCATCTTATAAGTCTAGTGCTACCAGGAAGTAACATAATTTTGAATTAGAGCACTATCACAAATAGGTTTAGGAAAGGAAGAGCCAGAACTGGTCTCCAAACATTTTCTTTCTTTAGTACTAGGAACATCCTTGAAAAAAAAACTCTTCCTAACTTAAAAGCCAAGAACTGATTCTATCAGTCCTTGGGACAGCATGTGATGATAAACAGGTGGAAACAGTCTGATCTGGAGGATGAGGAATGTCCTCCCACCGCCACCTGTAACCTTGATGAATGATATTCAGAACCCATTTATCTGAAGCAGTCTGTTGTTAAACAGAAACATGGAGATTAAGACTTTCTGGAAGAAGAAGAGGGCCAAGGTGGGAGTGGGTCACAGGGTCTCTTGAATAGTCATTGAGACATATTAGACTGTCCTTGCTTATTGGAGGTTCTTCTGTTGAGATCACAAATTTATTTGCAAGGGGGCTTACTTTTGTTCCTGCTGTTAGTTCTAATCTTCCACAATTGATTTTAGATCTCAAGTTGTTTACCAGGAAAATTAACCTTAACACGGTATTCAACAACAGTAATAGGGCTACTCAAAACGAATTGAGACCTTCAAGAGTGTGTAACCAGCCCGTGCATTCCACCCTCCACTCCTTTGAGCAAATGTGTGAACTGGATTCAGGCATTTAATCTCCAGTCGTATACCATAAGAATTTAAAACCAGCTGAACGTGACATTTTGACTATGGTGCAACAACAAAAGGTTAGAATTGTACAACCTGACAAAGGTGGGGGTTTGTAATAATGGACATGGAAAACTATATCAAACGTATGTACAACATTCTTTTCAGTACCACTTACTGTCAAGTGTCTAGGAATCAGGTTACAATTGCCTATCATATGATTAACACACAATTAAGTGACATGGTTATGGAAAGTTTTTATAGTTATAGGAATTTATAGTTTGGTTATATTTATTTTTATACTGTGGATTCAAGTCAATGTATGTAAATCACAGTTTGCACATTACTGGATGCACTACAAGATTTAAGGAATGTGGAATTTTACATCTTGGTGTGTTGCTTTTAATGAAAATGAAAATGTTAATTGAAGAATTGGGGGTGGGTATTTAAATGGCTGGGTATGGGTGGGACATTGTTCTGAGGAAGTCTCTGTAGTGGAGAAGAAAGCACTAAACAACTGTGAATAAAGTGCGGTGATTTTATTGGAAGTGTTCGACTCCTGCTGGCTTGAGTTTCTGTGGTTTTACTTACCTTTTGGAGTTTTGTGATTTGGGCAGCAGGATGGATGAGCATGTTTCTAATGAAGACATCATAAACATTTTGCAACAAATTAATGAACAATTGGGGGTTCATACCTCCCAAATTAAGACTTTGATGGACAAGCAAACTAATTCCCTTGGTTCATTCGGGAGTTTTGGTCTCCCTCTCACCCAGCCAAACCCGGTTTCTATGGATAGCCATAGTTCAAGGCTTTTTGATCAAAGTGGGATGCAAAGCAACATACAAGGTAAATCAAATGCTTTTGGTGAAAATAACAGCGTGGGACATATTGGCCAGAATTTTGGCAGTAATATTCATTATAGTGTATGGAAAGAGAATAGATTTCTGTTTGACAACAGCAGTAACATGGAGAATGGGCAACGCCAGCAAGTATCTACTTTGAATGACAAATTGAAATGTTTTGAAAAAGACTTGACATTGTTTAAAAAACTACAGTTGGAAAATGCATATTTGAATAAAAACATAAAAATGCAACAGGTACCTCGAGGAATAAGGATGTGGAGGTATCCAAATGGTGTTAAGGACAATAGTAAATTTTTAAAAGATGTGCATTCTTTATTTGACAAAGCTGGTTTGGATCTTATGAGGTTGATGGTGAAACACAATCAAAACAAAATAGAAAAAATGGTGAGAGATCTTGATGAGCTTGATCAGTCTATTAAGGCTGATCGTCAGTTTAATCAAAACCAGTGTGCTTATCAAAACCTTCACATCCAGGTTAATAGTGTGTGTAATACCATCTTTTTATGTAAAGAAAATAAAATCAGAAGAGACCTGAATGAGTATACACAGGACATTGTATATCCATTTTCCTTGGGGCACAGTCAACAGGGATGTGGCAACGTGCCCAACCATGAAAGGGAAGTGATGCAAGACAATGAGAGTCTTCAAAGAGGGCATAACCAGCATTCTCAGTCGGAAAGCAACGTGGATGAAGCAATCAGACGTTCTGACCGACTGAGAGACAAGGCAGCTTCCACCACTTCATCGTCTTTTTCTGGGAGAGGTCAACAGGATTTTGGGGTGAAGAGTGCAAGGCCAAAGGTCTACAGGACAAGAAATAATTTGAGTGGGCGGTCCTGCCACCTACCCCACTGGAAATGGAGTGTTAAGCAAGTAAGTGGTACGGCAGGTTCCATATCTCTTGTAAATCAATACGTACATCTGGATGAAAGCATCCCTGCAGGAGTGATATTGTTTTTGCATTCAATGACAATTTTTGTTTGCCCTATACATTACGGCAAAATGAATCAGACCCATTGGGTTCCGGAGTGAACCAAATGAATAATGAATCTGCGGTTTTAGACAATGAAATGGGACAATGTTCGTTAATGGATGTCTCCATATATTCTGTCGATGATGATTTTTTTGTTGAAAGGGTGAATTGTAGTTCAATTGATGTGAAATATAGCACAGCAGAATGCAATAGTCTTGTGGCCGATAAAGTGGGGGTGGATGTGAACGATAATATTAACGAATTGATGGCATGTCAGATGGGTGAATCTGGCAGTCACAACATTAATAATGAATCGGTTTTAGACATTTTGATACAATGTCTTGATGAGCAGCAGACCTTTATCGATGGGTTGGAACCTGACATTGTTTTCAATAATAAAGGTGATTTTAAAATTTATAATTATTCCAAGTTAAATATCAGCAAAAAACATGCTGATTTTTTTGACAAAAGGGTTTACCTTTGTCCCTTATAGATCTGGGAGTGTGGTAGAATCGATCATAGACCTAAAAAGATACACCAGAAAATGAAACTTGAAAGTCTGGTTCAACCAGGAGATGGGTGCGGAAGGCCAGACTAGTGATAGGTGTAAAAAACCCAGTACTTTTAACCCCCCTTAAACAAAACCATTGAGTTGTTTGAAAGAATGTGTGAAAAGGAAATTAGGAAGAGTTAGTGTAAGAAAGGAAGTGAAAGTTCTAACATGACCAGTGAAGAAAATCAATTAATGTCGGATTTGACAAAAGACCCTAAGGTCAGGTTCATGAAACCTGACAAAGGTAATGGAGTTGTAATAATGGATAGGGGGGACTATCTGGATGGAATGAATACCATTTTGCTGGGGGACACTTACAATGAAAGCTCTTTGAATGAAGTTAAAGTTGCATATAGGAAGACAGATTTAGTGTTAGATGACATGGTTTATCAGGCTCAAATTAACGAAGATGAATGCCTCTACATGAAAAATGAACATCCAAGGGTGCCTATTATCTTTGGCATCCCAAAAATCCACAAAGGGCTTGTAAATCCAAACTTCAGGCCCATTGTAGATGGGAAAAGGTCAAAAACCCATTTTATTTGTAAATATTTAGACCAAATAATGCAGAGGAGTTTGGGCTGTTTCAATTATATCAGTAAAGACTCCTGGCAATTTATAAACAAGTTAAATGGGATAAAGTTAACATCGGATATGATCATGGTGACTATTGATGTAGTCAATCTATTCACAGTGATTCCACATGACACTGGTATCATTTGGTTGGAACAAAAGCTTCACAAAACCAATAATTTTGGTCAAGATGAAATTAACAGAATAAGTATGCTCATGGAACTTGTTCTAAAGAACAATTATATCTGGTTTGAGGGACAGTACTACAAACAGACAAAAGGTGTAGCAATGGGGCCAGCGTGTCCTATTGGGAACAGGAGTATGTGATGAATAGTTGTTACAAGTCCCAGATTATACACTACACCCGTTTTTTTGATGATCTTTTTTCTGATTTGGAAAGGCACTGAAGACAGTCTAAATGAGTTCCTTCTTTATATTAATAAAACTGTGGATTTTCTTAAATTCACTTATGAATACAATAGGAATAAAATTGTTTATTTAGATGTTGAATTAGAGATTGATTGGACAAATTTGAGTTTTAATACCAGGATCCACAGAAAGTCTACTTTTTCTAACTCATGTTTAGATTATGGTAGCTGGCACCCGCACCATCAAAAGAGGGCAGGTGAAAGGGCAGTTGGTGTGGGCAGCCAGGATGGTGAGTTCTAATATTGACTTCCTGGTGGAAACTGAGTACATCATTCAGATGTTTAGACAGAGAGGTTACCCGGACTGCCTTTTAAGTGATATCACTAAGGAAGTAGTTTACAAACGGGAACAAGGTGTTTATAGGCTGTATTAGGCAATGGGTTTTTGGAAAGTGATGGATGTAACAGTAATAGGATCAATCCTAATTTAACCTTTATTTTAACATGCAATGGGATGGCTAATATTACCAAAGTTATTAAAGGTAATTGGGAGATTTTACAATTTGATGCCAATGTAGGGGCTAAAGTTGGTAAGAGTCCGAAACTTGTCTTTAGGAGAGATAGATCTATCAAAAATATTTTGGAGGGTGTAAAACATGAAAATAAAACTAACAGAAAGATTGTCAACTATAAATGTAATTTGTGTTCCTTTTGTCCATTCATTTTGGAAACAGGAGGGAGAATTATGGTCAATGGTAAGGTTATTAATATTAAAGGACACTATAATTGCAATAGCATTAATGTTATATACATGGCCAAGTGTGATGAATGTCCTATATTTTATATAGGTAAAACAAGTAGAAGGTTTAAACTCAGAATTGGTGAGCACCTGGGTGATTTGAGACATTGTAGGAGTACCAGTGCCCTTTACAGGCATGTTAAAGAAAACCAAGGTCATCATTTTAAATTTTTAGTCATACAGCAGTTAGTGAAGGATGAACAAGGTTGCATTTTGGATATCCATTTAGATGTTTTGGAGCTGAGATGGCAGTTGCATTTTAATGCCTCCCAGTACCCTGGCATCAATGAAACTATTAGTATTGCTAGTGTTTTAAAGCTCGATCAAATTTCAGGTTCAGTATGGGTTTTTATGAAAGGACAAATTGTCTTATTTTTACAACAGATGGTTTTATGGTTTGAAAGAATGTATAGTTTGGTTATATTTATTTTTATACTGTGGATTCAATTCAATGTATGTAAATCACAGTTTGCACATTACTGAATGCACTACAAGATTTAAGGAATGTGGAATTTTACATCTTGGTGCGTTGCATTTAATGAAAATGAAAATGTTAATTGAATAATTGGGGTGGGTATTTAAATGGCTGGGTATGGGTGGGACATTGTTCTGAGGAAGTCTCTGTAGTGGAGAAGAAAGTGCTAAACAACTGTGAATAAAGTGTAGTGATTTTATTGGAAGTGTTCGACTCCTGCTGGCTTGAGTTTCTGTGGTTTTACTAACCTTTTGGATGGTTATGGAAGATCGCATCTCACTTGTTGAATTTAAATATTTAAAAATGAATGCCCCAGTTATTACAACTATATTTGGGCTCCCTAAATGGCACAAACAAATTATAGATCCACCATTTCACCCCATTGTAGATGCCCGTAATTCTATTACCTCCCCTATTGCTAAAGTCCTAGCTACTAAACTTAAATTGTTATTAAGAACTGAGAAACAGCTCTGTGTCGACTCTTGGGACTTTCTTGCTAAATATTATGAGGTACAGTTCAACAAACAGTTTTTCTTTTTTACTGTGGATGTAAAAGATTTATTTACTGTAATACCAGCTTAGATTAGTTTGTTGAATTTTTATTTAGAAAAGGGATTGACCAAAATTCTATTAACACATATGTTCAAATGATGGAAATGGTCTTAAGGAATAATTATATTTATTTTGATGAGCAGTTTTTTTGTCAGCAACCAGGGTTGCAATGGGAGTGGCTTGTGGACCTCTTTATTCAAACATGGTTATGTGTGAGTGGGAGCAGAGATTTTTCTTTGAACACTCCGGGTTCCAAAATTGTATTCTATACTTGAGATGACTGAATGACCGTTTTTTTTATTTGGAATGGGAACAGAGAGATTATTGGCATTTTCTTAGACTATATTAATAATACAACTGACTTTCTACATTTCTCTCATAACATTAGTGAGGAGAGTATTAGCTATCTTGATGTCAAACTTGAGAAGGATGTGATAAAAGGGAGATTTGTTTCTACCATATATAGGAAGCCTACCTATTCTAATGCCCTCCTTCATTTTGATAGTAGTCACCCACTGTCCCAAAAGAAAGCGATGGTCAAGGGACAATTTGTCAGGGCTGCAAGGATGGTGTCAGATTTTGATTTATTTTCATCTGAATGTGCCCTTTTAGAGAGTATGTTTATGCAAGATGGGCTTTATGCAAGATATTAAAAGAGAAGTAATGGACAAGAGAAAATCTGGGTTCTATTCCCCCATTCTTGATGAAAATGGTCATGACTATAATGTAAGTACATGTAATTCAGCTATTCTAGTAAATAGGGGGAGTACAGCTACTACTACTCATACCAGTTTCAAATTGTTCTTTATAACCAGATTCTCTGCGGACTTCAAATTGATCCAGGAGATTCTAGCAAAAAATTGGAAGGTTTTGTTGGGAGATGGGGAGATTAGATCTAGAATTAGTAACAAACCAGTCATAGTATGGAAAAGAGATTTGAAGATCAAAAACTTGGCAGAAAAATTGGTAAACAACATGATGATTTAAAACATAGGTACATGTAACCATGTGGGAGATGCCATCACTGTAAATATATCAATGTGGGTGAGCTTTTTGCTATCAATGGGTTTAATTTTAGAGTGAAGGGGCATTGGAATTGTAATAGTTCTGGAGTTGTATATGGGGCATTGTGCCAGGCCTGTCCTGCTTTTTATATTGGCAAGACGGAGCAGATGCTGAAGCAACGTGTTTATGAGCACAGTTATGATATATGGGGGAAAAACTACCAATGCCCTATATAGACACATTTTGGAATTCCCTGAACACCACTTCAAGGTCACTATAATTGAACAATTGCAAAAGAATACAAGAGGTGGTTCATCCCTGGCAATTGTTCTTGGAGAACCGTGAGCTGTATTGGATTTTGCGCCTGGATGCAGTGGGGTTCCCAGGTTTACAAGAAATTGCATCTATAGGATGTGTGTTAAAAATGAAGGCAGAATTGAGATAGTACAGATTTACACAAATAAATATGTGTTTATGGACTTGTATACATACATTTTTAGTTGTTTTTTTTTAAATGTGCTTTTTCACATTCATATTTATGCATTATTTTTCTAAATATATATATATATATATATATATATATATATATATATATATATATTTTTTTTTTTTTCTTTCTGGGGAATCTACTAATGGTTATATGTGTTTTTATCTTTTTATATTTTTATACATTGTTGCTTTAATTCATTAATTGGTGTTTGAATGTTGGGTTTTATCTGATGAAGTTATGTATTTTATATAATGTGATAATGCAAGTCATATATATGTGCCCATTTGAATGTTGGCTTTCATCTGATGAAGTTATATATTTTATATAACGAAAGCGCTTATGTTTCTTTTATTTTGTGGTGCAATAAACTGTTGGTGAACTACAGCTCCAACCTTGCCTTGTGTGTGGTTAAAACAATTTGGAAAAGGAGAGCTGAAAAATCTTAAGAGATTCCCTGGATCAGCTTGCCCCTTTAATCTCACTTTTTCATTACCTCTGCAGCAGAGGGGCCAAACACTAAATCTATATGAGGGAGAATTTAAAATCTCATTTTTATCATCATCTGGAAGGTTCTGAGATTGCAGTCGTGCAAACCTGCTTAAAACAGTACCAGGGGCCATAGCTCTGGAAAAAGTGAGACATACAGATATTGCAACAATGAGTAGTGACCTATGCAAAGTTATTTAAAGAAAATTTCTCCTCACAAGAAGAAACTGCAGATAAACCATTCCTCATACTTTCATAATTTGCCAGAACAATCTTTAGCGTATGAACTTGACAATTTAAAACTCTGAAAACTAGAGTTGCAGAAGTATACACTTTTCCCCCATAACTGTCAACAACTTTCCCATCCTTGTCAGGAAGAGTAGGATTGGAATGAAGTGCTTAGCAGCAGTGGAATCAGCTAAGGCTATAGCTGCTGGGTCAGGTTTGGGAATAGTGTATAAAAGTTTAAAAGACTGAAGAACTTTATACATCCTATCTGCTTTTTTTATGGGCAGCTGGCTGACACTGGAAAATTGCAGGCAGTGACACACACACACACACACACACACACACACACACACACACACACACACACACACACACACACACACACCCTCTAAAGCTAACAGAAAAGGAGGAATGGGTGTAGGTTCTGGAAAATCCTTCTGTAACAACTCACAGTATTTTCTGAGGGACTGAGGGACCTCTGGGTTCTCCTACTGAAAACACTTGTATATTCTAGCAATAGTCTCAGGGAAAAAAATACCCACAGACAGAATAATGAAATGAGCTCTCCTAATAGTCTGAATTTAAAATCGGAGAACCTGAATGTATCCCTACATCTTCCCATTCAGATTCAGAATCTTGAATCTCTTCAGAAAAAGGGGAGACTCTTTCTTTTACCAGAAACTACTTTACAAGAAAGACCAATCGTCTCAATTAAACCCTGCAATAGACCCAGTAATCTACTCCTGTCTAAAGAAATTTGAGGAGGAGTAGATACATACTTTGTTTTCTGTTTCTTTTTGACATGAAAAATGGGGCCAACCGTGATATTAATGGCAGCAGCTGCTTCCCCAGGGATGGGCACAGCATTCTGGCACAACAGGAAAACCTCTCCCAGGACCAAGAAGAGTGGGTCTCCTTTGCCCACTGAAATGATTCCAACAACCAGAGAGTATGTGGTTATCTCATGGTCCATAGTGGCTCCAAGTGCTACAACAGAGGAATCCATGGTAAAAGACGAGTGGTCTGAGGTACAACAAATGGCCACAGTAGAGCCACCCACCTGTGGCTGAGGCAAATTGCTAGCCTGCTGTGGTGGCAAAGGGAGTTTGCTTAACGTTTTTTTTTTTTTGTGGCTGGAAGAAGGACCAACCATGGGACTGGTAGTCTGTTCCATGGTTAAGCTGAAAATGGTGCCCCTTTCCCTGGGAAAGCAAGCAGCAAATGCCAGTAAAAATAACAGTCCACAAAAATTACTTTAACAGAAAAAAAGCACGTTTAAACACTATGACAGCCCCAACAAGGAAAAATAAACAATTTCTTAATAGAAAATATTTTCAGTTAGTTAACACTACTTTTAATCTGACAGAAAAAACAAGTGCTCTGTTTAAAAGTATGTTACAGTCTCAGAAAGTCCATTAAAACACAACACTTCTAGCTTTAAAATAACTTTCCTGAAGAGGAAAGTAATAAATCATCAATAAATTTAAGAACATGGGAGCTTTTTTCCACAAAGGGAACTTCGCTGCCCAGCAAAAGAAACACAAGCCAACTATCAATCCTCAAAAGCCTCAGAGGAGTGTAGCCTTTGTCAACAGTAAAACTCTGATGGGCTCCACACCCAAACTTGTATTTTAGTCAGCTCAGCTCAAGCTGCTTGACAGTTTGGTAGCATGAAAGGTGCACTGAAGCTTTGGAATCTGGACGGCCATTATAGCCTTGTTAGGATATAGCCCATGCAGCTAAGACTACTGCAGTAGTGATCAAAATGATGTAGTATAACCCTACAAGGTTTTCAGTATGTTCAACAGCCTGCCCCCCCCCCCCCCAATCTGCAGATATTTTTTTTTCTTCTTCTTCTGAAAAGGATCTGCTAAACAGAACTTGGACCCAAGGTTTTGGCTGAACTATTGTATTATTGTTTTCTATATTTAAACTTTATTCATGTCCAATCAACATTTACTTCTTCATACCATCTCTCTTAGGGGTATTGTTATTACAACTAAGCATTTTATGAGCCTAGAAATAAAATTAAACTGTTCCCTTATTTTGTACTTGCTGCTGACATTCCTTTCATTGCGCCAACTTCAGGTCAGGAGATGCACCCCTCCTCAAAAGGACAAAACTACAGAAATCCAGAAGAGGATTATCAAATTTGCTTTTCAATAACTGTAACCATCAATCAAAAAAAAAAAAAAAAAATACCACAGCACAAACCAAAAACTTTACTTTGCCTCAGCCCATAGTATCTTAGCCTTTACAAGACATTTATTGGTGTTTCATCATCATCTTGTTTTCTGTTACCAAACACAATGATGACATCATTATAAAGGTTCAACCCTGAAGCTAGTGTGTCAACATATGACAAAATACATTGGCAGTACTACTTATCCTACAAAACAATGTCTTACAGCTCTCTGTTCCTACATGCAGTGTGAATTGGTGTCAATTTTTATATACTTTTACTTTTAGGTGCCACTGTAATTGCTGATACCTTCATTTTAAATTAAGTTACTGAAAGTCATTGTACCATTTAGTGCTATGACAATACCATCCACTTTAGGTGTTAAATGTCTTCATATCACTTGGCTTAGCTTTGTCATATTTATACATACATGTCAAAACTTAATATGATTAATGGGTTTGGTGGAATTGTGTACGATATCCATGGTGTTAGTCTTCTTACAGTGTCTATTTTCTAGCTTAAGTTCCTCTTCTGCTTTAAGTGAAAAGGTATTATGTTACTAGCTGTACTTTTGCTTATCTTCATCTTTTATTTTTTAAATTATTTTAAACAAAAAATTAAGGTCAGGATTCATAAACAGGCCTGGAAGTGAGCAGTAAGGCTGTGGCAAAATGTTGGCATGATCACTGAAACACTGCAGTTTAGAAAGACCTTATTGTCAGCTAATCAACATATTTCTGAATCAGTGATTGCATTAATTGCTAACAGGCCCTATTCTGCTGCTCCCGTAATAATCAGTGCTGGAGACCAAAACATTATTAGCAGAGGCACCCTCTCATTCATTGTCCTACCCCTCCTCACGCACGCACGCGCACACACATACACACACACACACTTACATGGACACACTGTATCACCTCTTACTTGCCCCCGAATTTATAGAATGCCCCTGATTTGTCATTGTTCCCTGTAAATCATGAATGATTACAGTCAGACAATAATGCCAGACATTATAGCTTCATACTTCTTTTTCCCCACAAAACCTGAGTTATATTAATCATGATTTAGGGTAATATTACAAAGCTTCCCTTTTGTCAAGTTTACCATCCTCAGTATATCACTCATACCTCGGCATACACTCACACATGCAGCTACACACACCGTCGTTACTTTTCCGCTAAACTCCCTGATACTTAAAATTACATCTCATTCATTGAAAACAATGCGTGAAAATGAACTTTTGGCTGACTTAATTAGCATAGGTGGCAGTAAGGATTTACAACTGTATGGTTCTATGAATCACTCATCTGCATAAAACACATACCACAGGCATATCTGAGGGAAGAGCACATAGATAATTACCATATGCTGCTTACCCAGAATGCCTCATAAGAATTTGTGGTATGCCAGTCAAGACAGCCTACTGCAATGTTGCACTTTTTTGAGGTAAGCACTTCAACTGGACTAAGACTCAGATAGGGTTTCTACCAGCAATAAAATTAATATGTTGGAAGCAACCTTTGCGAATCCTGGCCTATATTTATATATTAAGATATCCAGTCTCTCTCTGCATTTATCATTATTCTCTGTTACATTTAATATGTTGGCCTAATGGTTAAGGTGTTTGCCTTACAAACACAAGGTGCAGGGTGCGAGTCTCACAAGGGATAATTGGCTAGGCTTAAAATGGCTCGCAAGGGCAGTTAGCTTAGTACTAATCTATCTATCTATGTAGTCAGTACCTGTACTATCTCAAGTGTGCCAATGAGATTCTTTTCCTGTCAAGACAAGAAACATTGATGTAGCTTCTTTTTCCTTTATTTTTATCTCAGTTTTAACAAATCATTTCTTTCTGAATTGTGAGCAAATATATTGCTGTTGACTTTTATATATCTGGCTGTGGTTTTACTCTTCTATCTATTTCAGAATTCGCTGTTGTCCCTAAATCAAGCCTCACTTTTCAGTTTTGTGTTTGTGATCCTTGCATTAAGTTCTGGTTTACTCGTTAAGTATTTTCTAATAACTCTGCATACACATCTGGCTCTTCAATATCCATGTGTTTCAATTCTCTCTTCTAGTCATACACCAATAATACTGTCTGCAATTGTTTTGCAAAGCTGTCTGACCCCTGGGATCTGTTTTATCTTTTTATATTTGTCTATTTATTTTGCTACAAACTCTCGTAAAGTTATTTTTTTTATTTTGTATAGCATTTTTAGCTCTCAGATTATCACATTTGTTTAACTGTATCTTCCACAATATCTATAAACTGAACTTTTACTCTTTGTAATACGTATTGTTTTCCTTGCATTCCGTTTTACATTCCTTAAGAATTTACTTTGGGTTTTCATACATTTTTCTCAATCCATTTTTTTTTACATCTCTAACATTGCCATTGATTTTGCATATTCAATGAAACCTAAATTCAAATATGGACATACAGTGACTTTTATATGCTGGATCACATATTACAATTGCTGAATTTATTTCTTGGTCTGTGTGATTTCATATTTAATGATTTTAAAGCTATATGTTTCTCTTTTTGTTACTCTTGTGCTTTTGTTCTGAATTTCAGAATATCAGGATGCAATGTTTTCCTTTCACTACAAATGCTATTTTTAATTTTCCTGTAAATGTATATATATTTTAGTTATTCTCCCTTATTTGAGCTCTTTGGACATCAAACCTTGTATGGCATTATATCGATTCTCTAGCTTAAATTCTGGCTTTGGTTCTTTATTTCCTAGTTGAAAATCTTAAAATTCACTGAATCTAAACTGAAGCTGACATACTTTAACTGTTCCTCTAACTTTGCTGAATCCCTTTCTTACCCTTCTGTCCTGCCATTGATTTTTTTTTCACTTGCAATAATCATTCTTTTTCTTTCATTCTCTGTAATTGTAGCATTAAAATTAGATAAGAGAGCTGGTTCTACAACCAAGCTTCACATTTTCACATTTGCAATTTACTATGCTTAGGATGCATTCTATTTAGTATGAGCCTACTACTTCCTATGCAGTGTCATCCAGATTACCACTCACATATACAACATCTAAAGCTGTTGTAACTGCATCGACTGTCATGAAACCACTTCACTTCCAGACTGCTTACAGCTCTTCTAGTTCATTGGGTCTGCTATGTGCAAGAGGTCAAAACCATTGCTTAAGCTCACAGAGGGAATAGGATGGAAAAATGGAGGCTACCATAGTCTGAAAGATATTGTTTAGCCCCTCATAAATGTGACTGCCAAAAATCACACACTGATGCTATTTCATCACATGAGAGCACCATGCAGTAGCTCAGATGCTGGATAAATTGCTTCTTCATCAGTTCTACAAGTGTAGGTGAGCATAACATCAATGTTCTACATGCTGCTCTTAAAGACAGCTGCACAGCATTCGGACAGATGCTCTGACCTTTACCGCTGCCAGCTCCATGGGACTATGTGAAGCCAGACAACCAAGTTCCACCATCAGGGAGCTCAATATCTGGTACATACGTTTTTCTAGTACCACTAATTTTTATTGTCGCTGTCAATACTTATAGGTCCGAAATGAACACTGGCAATCTTTTATATAAAACTTCCATATTCAAATTCTGGAATTCTCTCCCTGCCAATTTACCCTACGTTACATACACAAACAGCTTCAAAAAATAATTAAAACACTTTCTCCAGAAAACTATGCCCCTGCCAAGATCCTACCTAATCTTGACTATAACTTGTCTCTCTGTCACTTTTGAGTAGAATGTTCTTTGGCTGCATTCTAGTTAGGTGATGCTAATAAACTATACTTTCTGTATTGAATGTAGCATAACAGTATAATTACTTGTTTATTTTTTACGTTACTTTTTCTATTTTTTATGTACTTTTACAAAACTTGTGCTATCTTACTATATTTGTATGCTGTGATATTATCTATTACTCATTTGTTAAACCTATGTATGTAAAATTGTTAATTATGTTTTTTTTTTTTTTTGGAGCTTTTCTCCTCGGGTCTCCAATGAAAATGGCCTGTGTCCAGTTGGACCAACCCAGTTAACAAAAGCTGACAACAAGCTACTGTGGCTGTACTGATTTCCACTAATTTAGATCAGAATGGTGTCAGCATACCATCAGCTATATGGTAGTACTAATCAACATGGCAACTATATATCAGAATAGGACCAGAGCACTATATAGCACTGTCAGGGTGTATCACAACTATTGCAGACCTGTTCCTCTCTCTTGTTTGCTATATATGTTTTGTAACTATTTCAAAATAAGTTGGTTTAACGACTACCTATCGAGTAGAAAGCAGGCGGTTCAGTGGCAAAACAGGCTATCAGACCTACTCCCCACTAATATCGGTGTTCCCCAAGGATCTATCCTCGGTCCCCTTCTCTTTTCCCTATTTATTAACAGTTTACACATGATCATTCCTAAAGCCACTTGCATTCAATACGCAGACGACTCCACCCTGATATGCTCGGACATTTCTCTTGCCAAACTCCAAGTTGCAACCCAAAATTGCTTCTCCTTAGTTGAAAAATGGTTCTCAGAACTAAAGCTTCTACTAAATCCAACCAAAACTAAATTACTTCTATTTTTCCCCACACTAAATACCTCCCAAGGAAAAGAACCACCTAATACTATTACCCCAGCCTTCTGCGTGTCCTCCAACAATGGAATCATAATAGAACCCGTCTCCCACACCAAACTTCTTGGGGTGACCATAGATAACAAACTTAAATTTGATACACATGTCAGTCTGACCATTAAGTCTGTAAACAAAAAAACTCGGGTCTTTGTATAGAATAAAAACTTTCTTAACTCCGCACACCAAACTAACTATTGCTAGGACCCACCTTCTGTCCACACTCCTCTATGCTTCTCCTGTATTCTCCTTCCTCAACAAGAAGGAACTCAACAAACTGTCTACTACCTATAACCACATAGCCAGATTTATAACAGGGATGCCCTATCGGACCCATCACTGCCAAAATTTAAGGACCCTGGAATGGTTAGAACTCTCCAACACTCTCAAACTCAACCAACTCACTGAGGCATTTAAAATAATTAATCATCCAGAAAAACTCCCTCACTGAACAAAATACTTACCCTTACTCCAACCTCACATCCCTTAGGTCATCCAAAAGCCTACTAGTTCAAACCATCAAGGCTAACAACTTGGGAGGCGAAGCACTCTATGCAAATTCCATTGGCAAATCCTGGAATGCCCTGCCAAATAACCTAAGACACATGACCTCTCTTCACCGATTCAAAAAACACCTCAAAGACCTATTAAAGTCGCAATGGCTATGCCCTTGCTCTAATCCTGACTAATACTAAAACTCTCCTGGCCCACTAAAGTCCCTACCTAACCCACAAACCTAAGGTCTCAACTAATTCTAATGCTAGTTCATTCTAAGTATTGTACTTCTTTTAAACAATTGTATAACATCTATGTCTGATTTCTCTTTTAATGTAATAACTATAACTCTATCCTTGAATGTTATGTTTAACTACCTCTGATACTGTGGAGCTTTTCTCCCCAGGCCTCAAGGGCGCCCGCAGGCAGGTGCAAGGGGGTGCACTTGCACCCCCCTGGATTTTCTAAGCGCTATATACGCTAGACACTTTTTTTTTCCACTTTGTTTTTTCCCCCATTTTCCCCGTAGCCTGCATTGTTAATTTTCAGAAGAAGTAGAGAACTGTTGGAGATGGCGTGGCAGGCAGTCACATGACTGACGCGAGTCTGACATCATGACAGCTCTACAAGCCTCAAACTCCCAAGTAATCGCGTTATTCGCGTTAGCGTAGTTCTTTGCAACTTGATGGGAGAAGTCTGCGGTGGACATCGGTGGAAAAGTCAATATTTGATGATTTCATGCTCAGAACGGAGCAATTGCAAACCATTGTGTTTCGTGTGGTGAGTGGTGGAAGGTCTGGACTGGTGGTGGTGCGTATGGTGTTGGTATTATTAGAAGAAGAGAGAAGGTAGGTTGTTTTTTTATACTTTTGAAGGTGACTGACTGAACACTTGGCGCCAAAACGCAAAAGTGGCATGGCACACTTGTGTATATATAAATTTGACAGATACGCTGCAACATGCTGGGAATATTTCTTATGGTACAAATGTGAGAAAGCCAAATAGCAGGGGAGCCCAAACTACTGGGAATGTGCAATATCCTCCCCCAACACTTTTAAAGATTTTAAAATGTGAAAATTCAGCAAATAAAATAATTAAACACCCGGGTCCCATATGTGTGTGATAGTGGTGGTGGCGGAGGGGGGTGGGGGTGGTGGCTTTTAGATAGCTACAGCTGCAGAACATCCGAAAGAATGTTGTTTCAAAAGTCACAGTGACACTGTTACAGTTACTAGTATATATTACTAGATTATGTGCTTTTTTATTGTTGAAAGGGGTATGCCCTTTTGAAATACATTGTGGGTTTTTGAAGGAAGAATTGTCTTTTCTTGAAACTTTTGACCGTTTTAGAAATTTAATAGCAGTAGTTTACACTTTTTATCCCATTTTTTATTGTATATGACTTGGTATGACATGGTGCGTTTTCTTTAAGAGGGCAAAGTGAGTGCAAACTGTTTTATTGTAATGGGGCACATTGATCAACAGCCATTGTTACGCAGTGATTCTCAGTGGTACTCTGTTTAGTAGGGCGAATTTTATAACAGCGTTTATATGGTAGATTTTTTCGTAGTATATCCCTCGACAAATGTAACCTGTCAGTGTATAATGAACTGTCATGTAATTCCATTACAGACCTCCACCACCAAATTACCATTTTTGTTTGTTGCTGATCATTTGTTCATCCGTTTGCTTGTCTGCTTGATGTTTATCACTTTGCTTGTCTTGTTTTTGTATCTGATACCTGATACATTTAGCTGTGAGCAGCATGAGTTCAGTAACGATGAAAATATAATATCGCCGAGGGCTGGATTTTAATTAGCTGTTTTGTTATGGTAATTTGTTAAGATCTGTGCATACTTTCACTTGCATTGTAAAACAGTGTTGTGCAGGCCTGTTAAAACGACTGGAAACAGAAATAACATAATGCTGCAGAATACTTTTGCAGAATGTTCTGGTTTTCGATCAGATTTTATACTGTTGATTTATGCTTCTTATTATTCAGGAACTGCATGCTGTCACAGTGCCTTGTTGACTGTAATCATCCATTTTCCATCAAACTATACAGACACTGTGTGTGGGGAGAAATTTGCAATAGAGCATAGTGAGAGTGAGTGTAGAAGGAGGGGTGTAGGAGAGAGCAGAGAACAGGTAGGTGTAGATTTAGATATAATTTAGGGAGGGTGGTTTAAACTATTCTTTGTGCAGTGACAGATCCGGGAATTAAGCAGATGTTGTTTTAAGGCTTATTTAAATTCATGTGTTTGAGCTAAGTTTCTGATAAACAGGGGCAATTTGCTCTAGGCTAAGGCTGGTGTGTAGCTATAGAGAGTTTGACCTATGGATTTTTTGGGCTTGTAGATTTCAAGCAGGTGTTGGTCTGAGTTTCTGAGAGTTCTAGGAGTGTGACTGTGATGAGATGGGGTGATGGAAGGGCAGGTAGAGGGTCTGTTTAGGAAGGAATGAATGAATGATAGGGAGTTGGGAAAAATATTTTGTGAGATATTTTGCAGAAGTAAACAGATTTATTTACTGGGTTGGTATATATTCCAGGCAGAGGGTCTGTTTAGAATTGAACGAATGATAGGGAGTTGGGAGAAATATTTTGGGAGATATTTTGCAGAAGTAAACAGATTTACTTACTGGGTTGGTATATATGCCAGGGGATGTAAAATCAGTGTATATTCTGGTGCAGTACCAGGAGTCTATACATTTAGGAGAGTACCAGTGGCTTTAAGTGAGAGAGGAGAGCAACAGCTTAAATTAATGGATATGCTGGATGCAACTGTTAAACATCCATGGCCTAATGGATGGGTTAACAGTATGGTTACAGTGTTGAAGCAAGACCAGCTTAGAAGTTGCATAGACCCTGAAGATCTTAAGAGAGTGATTTAGGAAGACCACTCCCCATTGCTGACAGTTAGAGGTTGAGTCAACAATGCCCAGTGCTAAATGATTTTCTTTACTGAATGCTAATCAGAGTTTGTGGCAAATTAAACGTGATAAAGCAAGCTTGAATCTTTGTAAGTTCAGTATGTAACTGGGAAGGTAGAGATTTATCAGATGAGCCTTTGATATGGTGGTATGGAGTGCAAAAAAAAAAAAAAACATGAGCAGAGCTTGAGGTTGGTCCAGTTGCTCACCAAACAGGAATAAATGCCAAATTTACATGACCGGTTTCAATACATGGGTCACTTTCCCGTATCAAGTCATGCAGCCAAATAAGGAGAAAAGTAAGAATTGCTGTACTTATGCAAACGCTGGAGGATAGACAAACCTTCAGGAGATTTTTAGGAATGATACAGTCTTTGTCTAAGTTTAAACATAACATGCTAGAGGTAACTATGGCTTTATGCCTTTAAACAAACTTCTAGAACATATGACAATAGATTAATATCCGGAACAGGAAACCTCTATGAGTTACTGAAAAAGCTTGTGAATAATGCACCAACTCTAAAGTTCCTCATAAAATCTGTGGTTTCTGTATGTGTCTTTGTTGCCTGACAGCTACATGTTCTCTGGTTTGATTCTTGGCTGTCTGGAGTGTTTCTCCCTGGACCTCTGCTAAAAATTTGCTTTTTTTCCAAGTCAGACTTTCCTGGTTAACAAATGTTAAAAAAATGGACACTCATTTCAATGTCAGACTACATATTCTTCAGAAAGTGCATGGTAACAAAAGCTTTTATTTTAGCAATTTTCTTCTAAGTGTACAAGATGGATATTTGAAATGTATCCCTGTCTTTGGGACTGTATTCCACCCATTATTGGCTTCATCCAGGTTTTGTGCTAAGGTTGAGAACTATGGTAAGAACTGAATTCACTGAATATGTTTGGGGGCTGTATTTACCCAGTATTGGCTTTATTCAAGTATTTATTGGCTTCATCCAGGTTTTGTGCTAAGGTTGAGAACTATGGTAAGAACTGAATTCACTGAATATGTTTGGGGGCTATATTCCCCCATTACTGGCTTTGTCTGGGTGTTTTTTGCTAAGAGGTTGAGAGCTATGGTGAGAACTGAATTCTCTGAATGTTTGGGGGTTGTATTCACCCATTATTGGCTTTGTTCAGGTATTTTGTGCTAAGAGGTTGACAGCTGTGCTATGGTGAGAACTGAATTCACTAAATGATAGCCATTTAAGTTTCAGTCTTCCATTTAAGTTTCAGTCTTCCTCTTTCACAAAACAGCTGATTTGGCGTAGTGGTATGTTGCTCTGTTTGCACAGGGTCCTTTGGGTACAAGACGTGGCAGTGAAATGTATGTAATGCAGCATTTTATTCTAGCAACTTTCCAACATTATACAAGCAATGTTTAAAATGTGTCCCTGTTTCTTGGCCTTTTGTCCCCCCCCCCACCAATAAATTTTGGCTTTTTCCAGATTTCTTGTGCTGCAACGTTCAGAGATACAGCTGAGTGTCGAGTAGATTTTACAAGGAGCTGAGAGCTGCAGGGGAGCAAAAGTTTAGTGCTGCTTATGTTTAGTCTGCTCGCACTGTTAATAGCACAACAGGATAGTGTACTTGCTTTTGATGCTGAAGGCTGTGGGTTCTACTCCCGCAGTAGGTAGATGCATTACTGATACTGTACTGTGTTGTAAAGGGGGTGGATGCTGCAGTTCTTTGGCAAAGATACCTAGCAACTATGAACCTGTTATCAGTTTGCTAGCCATTCCCTATTGCGGTATTACTAGCTTATCATTTTTTTATTGCATGCAACAAAGGCAATTTATTCTTCCAAGGGTAACAGGCACTTTATTTGTAGATTAAACAATGACATGTAAAGTGTTTGCTAGCAGCAACCTCTTTATTAGTTACAAATTTCTTTAATGTGGATTTTACTACAGAGATTGTGCATATTTTTACTGATACTGGTGGACTATAGAAGGTTGAGTAGACTTTATGATGGAAATGTTCTGAATTGGGCAGTTTTGTCATTGGTGTATGCATTTTGTTTCATTGTTTACTGGAAAAATGTTCAAAACAAATTTAAAATGCCCTCTAACAACTGTACTGTATTGTACAAGGAATATAATGTAATACAGTCAGGAAGGTGTATCAAAGAGCATGTATATGTTATATTCGAGGGGCCTATGATCTTGAAGACAGCCCAGAGTTTATCTGCCACTGGCAAAATGTATTTTCTTTGAATGTGGGTTTCAATGCTGTTTCAATGCATGTGAGTTTCGAGGGCAGAGAAGTTTTAATGTTAGTCTATTTTCATTGTGAGACTGCATTGCTTTGTTTAACAGATATGTATTAGGGTTTGTACTGTAAAATGCAAAATAAAACTTTCAAATGAAATCCTAAATCATCGCAGAAGTAAAGCAGTATGCACATTAGTGTTTATGGTAAATGGGGCAAAATAACCAAGGAATGGGACATTGGAATGGCTGCAGGGGGGAGGCTCCATTTGACCATGATTTTGTGAGGGGGGTAGAACTCAGACAGCCCCGGTTGAACTATACCTCTCAGTTGTCCATATCTTTGCAGAATGAATAGATATTTGCTTCTTATTTTTGGTTTGTTCCTCATAAAATTTGTGGTTTTCTAGCAAATCATTTAGGAATTAAGTCACTAAATGACAGACATTGAGTTTCAGACGTCATAACCTTCAGAAAAATATACATATATAACAAGAGCAATTTTTAGTAGTGTTTGTATGTTCCACCCAATATATTTGGGCCTTGTCCAGATTTCCTGCATTAAGAGGTTGAGAGGTACGTGCAAATCACTTTGTAGATTAGGAATATCCAAACCTCTCATTTGTCCCTAATTTTGGCTCAAAATGTTGCTCTCCCTAATAATCCCTCCTCCAAAATGGCAGTTTTGGAAGAAAATGTGGAGGGTTTACAATTATATATAACTGTAGTGATCAGAGTTATAGATTACTTTTATTTCAGAAATGCATGTAGATGCTCTTATTTTGTTAGCTGCTCAAGTTAACAATGTTAATATTAAAAAGGTGTCCCTTCTTGACAGGTATTTTGCATCACATTTGGTCTGTTTTTCATAAAATTGTGGTTTTCTGGCAAATTAGTGGAAAGTCATTAAAGATTGAGTTTCAGATTTTATACCCTTCAGAAAATTCGTACTAATGCAAGATCTACTACTGTTCTATTATCTAAGTTAATAAGAGCAATATTTAAAAATTGGCCTTATTTTTGGGCCTGTGTCCCACTTCTAGTTCTATGTATGGCTTTTGTCCAGATTTCTTGCTCTGAAGTTGAGGTATGAGTGTCAGAGCCATCACTGTCAGCCAGAGACATTTCAAATTATGCCATACTTATTGCACCCCACCCACCCCATTGTAGTGGCTCTGGATGTGTCCAAGGAAGGCAAGGAGCAGTTATGCAGTGTAAGTGTGCAGAGTATTCCCCCATCCAAGGTAGATCACAAATACGACCGTGGCTTTTCATCTGTCCTTGATTTTGCAGAATGTTCTGGTTTTCGATCAGATTTTATACTGTTGATTTATGCTTCTTATTATTCAGGAACTGCATGCTGTCACAGTGCCTTGTTGCACTGTTTTAAGTAGCCATGGTTTAATGAACATCAGGTAAGCTTGTCGGAGATTGTAAGATGCAAGTAAGCTTTAGTAAGCATATTGTTAAAGAATTACCAGCATTGAAAGCCTTTTCGTTGTTGCCATGCAGAGAATATTTACATAACTAGATAATGTATAAGCCTTGGGTATCGAAATGCATATGACAGTATTTGTAATAAAAGGACAGGATTACAGTATTTTCAGAAGCTCATTACGTTTTATTGGAGACCAGTGTCTTATAGCAGTGTCTGTGTGTTAGTACACTTTTGTAGTTGGGTGGCTTTAATGGTATATGGTAAATAAGCATTGCTACCTTACTTAAAAGCCAAGCCCTGCAACAACTAGGTAAGCTCCACACTGAAGTCAAAACACAATAGCTCTGGTGGGTAAATGTACTCTGTAGTAATCAAAAAAGGCAAATGTTTGAAATAGCTACAGCTTATGTGCAAACACAATAGGTAGTGATGAAACAATGCTCTGCTAAAAATGCTTTAATGCTCCACATTGCTGAGCTGCAGATCAGTTATCACTGGCTACCAGGATTTCACCCACTTCAGATCAAGCATGGTGCCGTTCAGTGCAACCTTCCCAGAACTAATTCAAGTCTGACCAGAATTATTTTGTTTGTGTGTATAAGAGGGAGGTAGCATACCCCTCAGCTGTCCAGGTTTTTGCAGAATGTCCAGATTTTTGCCCCATATTCCTCCTAAAAAGGATTGAAGTTGCTAAATAATGAGACATTTCAGTTTTAGATGTCATATCATTTAGAAAAATGCATACTAACACAAATCCTGTTACTCTTGCAATTTTCTAAGTTGAGAGCCATATTTATAATCTGCCCTATTTATTTTAGGTTTTGTACAGATTTCTTGCACTAAGGTTGAGGCCTTGAGGGTTGTGGTATGTTTGTGAGAGAGAAAGCAAAATGCTCAAGTTAGTGTTAGCAGGTGGAATTAAGTGCATTTTCAAGGAACTGAGTTTTAAGGGAAGTGAAGTTTACTGCTGCTCATGCCAAGTCTATTTACAATGTGCAACTGTTTTGTTTAGCAAATGGTATCTCTATTGTGGTATAAAGTTTTAAAGCTATGTTAGTAGCACCACAAGTAGAATACTTGCATCTTAATGGAGAGGCATGAGGTTCTATTCCAACAGCATGTACATCTGTATGCTGCAGTCCTGAGGATGTCCTCCTTTGGATGAGATGCCTAATAACTATGAACCTGTTTTCCAGCTTGCCATCCATTTTCTATTGCAATATACCAGCTTACCATTTTTTAATTTAACATAGGCAATTTATTCTTTGACAGAAGCAGGCACTGAATTTGTAGATGAAACACTGAAATATATAGTTTTCTAGCAACAACATCTTCATTAGTTTCAGATATCTTTAATGTGGAATTATTCAGATTACTTTTACTTCAGCAGAGACACTCAAGTGTTGCTGTATAATACAAGGGATATAATTCAATTATATATTATAATTAATACAATCAGGTAAATCAAATCTTTTGCATGGCCCTAACAGTGTGCAAGGAGCCTATTGCTTGAAAACAGTTCAAAGGTAAATAACCTGCCACTGGCCAGATGCTTTTTCTTTTAAATGTGGGTTTCAATGCAGTTTCATTGAATGTGAGATTCAAAAGTAGAGAAGCTTTACTGCCAAGTCTGTTTTCATTGTAAGACTATTGCTTTTTTAGGTTTAGTAAATGTCTCAGTGTTTGGGCTATAATGTTTGAAATAAAAGTTGTAAATTAAATCCAACTGCCTGTAATCATTGTAGAACTAAAGCATAAAACAGTATGCACACAGAGATTTGAACAGTGTCTATGGCAAATGGGGAGAAATAGCCAAGTAATGGGACACTGGAATGGCTGTGTGGGCGGGGCTTGGGTGTGGACATGGGTGGGGCTATGTTGGCAGGGGGCGGGGATAGTTATGTGGGTGGGGCTCTGGGTTTGCACCCCCCTGCAAAAAATCCTGCGGGCTCCCTTGCCAGGCCTCTACTGAAAATGGACATGTATCCAGCTAGACTAGCCCGGTCAACAAATGTAAAATAAATAAATAAATAAATAAATAGTTTCTTCCTTATGTGTAACACTGTGATTAACTATGACATTTGTTTTTATAGAAGTATGCATGTATGTATTACTGGTTAAATGTTGAATGCATCCATGGCACTACATGCTAACACCAGCTGATGGCTGTCAGAATGATAATGCCCCTTCCTTTTGAATGATACTGTCTAACTTCAGAACGGTTTCACAGAAAGGCACTGCTACAAAACTGGACAGTAGCAGAGACGAGAGTGGGAGCTCTTCCACCCGCTACTTAGTGCCGTTAATGCATTTCAGAATGCTGAAAGAGTAACACAGTTGTCAGACAGAAGCCATTACCCTTACTAATGGTTCTACTATACTTGTAAATGAACAAAAGCATTACATTTTATGTCCATCACTAGCAATTTGTATTGCTAGTCAGAATAGTGCTAGAACACTAAATGATGCTGCTACTGCTATTATGGAATGGTACGTCTCTCAGACAGATGCTCTGTTCCTCATAAGAGTTCAGTCACACAGTTCAAACCTGTGTCTCATATCTAAGTGCTACCAGAATGGAAAAATCCTACAGCAGTAGTTCAGAATGATTACAGAACTGCTATTACTAAAGACAGCATGAACACCATTCAGTGTTAGACAGGTACTGTAACAAAATACTACAGCAGTAGTAGAAAATGGTAACAGAGCTGTTATTACTAGAGATAGCATGAACACCATCAGTGTCAGACATGTACTGTAACAAAATACTACAGCAGTAGTTGAGAATGGTAACAGAGCTGTTATTACTAGAGATAGCATGGACACCATCAGTGTCAGACAGGTACTGTAACACTCATCAGTGGCATTGAAAAATGTTAGAAATTAACTGAAACCTGTTTTGGTATCTTCATAAACTACAGCAGTTTTAGACATATGCTTCTTTCTCAGTTGCATTGCCTTAGGACAGATTAGGGAGTAAAGTCGATGTTTGAAAACTGATCTGTCTTCTCATAACTGGCACTGCTTACAGTAGACTGGTGATGCCACATGACCTGATACCATCATAAAGCAATGCCATGTGTACTTTGATATCTGTGATCTGTCTTGTCATAAATGGCACTGCTTACACTAGACCAGTGTTGCTATGCAACCCAATACTATCATGCAGCAGTACCACACACAATCTGATATCTGCCATATCAATGACAGAGATCCCGATCATGATTAAAATGGTACATATAATTACATGCTGCCTTTGTGGAACCACAAATATGTCAGAGAGAACTACACTGCCACCTGATCAGTGGTATTGCTATATATTAAAACAATGCCAAAAGATTGCCTACAACCACTGTCACACGCTTGTCAGATTAATGGTATAAAGAAACACAAACGGCAAACCAAACAAATAAAATCCAAAAAAAGGTCACGACAGCAGCTGAGTAAAACACAAAAGGTTTATTTGACTTTCAACTTAAAGCGCTTTTCGTTTGCTCAGTATGCAAACTTCATCAGAAGTAAAAAACCAAAAATACAGCACTCATTTTAAAAGCTTATTTGAAAACCAGCGGGTCATCTTAACCAATCATAAACGTACTTACACGAAAATTAACTTAAAGTGGTAAACCAAAACTAATACTGCAATATAACAACACGGTCTTTTACATGAGTACATTATATGTCTACTAGGTGAAATAATACCGATTATATAGAACACAGTGATCATATAGTGTTACTAAGTAATTTACCACACTATTTTCATATATAAAGAAGTTAAAAATAAAAATGAAAATAAAAATAAAAATAGAAATGTGAGCAATATCATGTTACAAATAAATAACTATAAGAAAATAAACATACAAACAATTACCTTAGAGATTACAAAATCAAGACAAAATACTGGATGAACTTAAAAACTGAACTGGACTTCAAATATTAAACTATTGTAAAACCTCATCTTTGCAAACTCCTCAATTTAAGGATGCTACTAATAGAACAAGTTTCATTGAGGCCTGGGAAACTGTACGCATTAAGCTTAATTTGCCAGGATAACTCAAGTTCTTCTAATTTGAGGGGTGTAGGACCACCTCTAATTTCTTGAGTCACGTGGTCTATGGCCATAAATTTAAATTTGTGGTCAGCATTCGACTGGATATGTTTGGCCAAAGCGTTGTCCATTTTGTTTCGACCTATGGCATAAAGATGTTCATACATTCTATCACAGAGTCTACGCTCCATCTTGCCTATGTAAAAAGCAGGACAACATGTACATTTGGCCAAATAAACCACTAGTTTTGAATTACAGTTAAACCTGGACTTAAGCTTAAACTGCGCACCATTGATAACAAACCAGTTTGCCACCTCCACAAATTTACAAAAATTACAGTTCTCACATTTATTCATACCTACTATTCTAGGAACTCTATGGCACTGTTTTTCTAACAAGTTCTTCAGATTCCTACCACGCCTAAATATAACTTTAGGTGAGCTACCTAATTTGTTAAATAACATTTGGTTAGTCCTAAAGAGTTCCCAATTTTTCTGTAATATTTTGATACAGAGGTGGCTTTGTACACTAAATGTAGTTATGAAACTAAGTTGAAAAGTTTGATTACACTGACCTATTGACTCGTGAACGTTCATTCTTGCCAACATGTCTGAGGCACCAGTGTGTACAAAGACCGGAGTCCTCATGGGCAAAATGGGTTTGTAAAACTGATTTAACCTTTTTGAACTAACCTCCTCAATCAAGGGGTCCAGTAGGATTTCAGGATAGCCTCGATGTAAGAATAAACTTTTCAGGAACTTACATTCCTCTACAAAATCTACTTATTGGCTTATTATACGGGAAGCCCTAACTAATTGGCCCTTGATGACAGAGCGTTTCTGATGAAACGGATGGCAACTAGAGAAATTGAGAAAAGAATTAGAGTGTGTACTTTTCCTATGTATTTTGGCCGTGTAACAACCCAGTGACCTGTTCTTACTCAACCAAATGTCCAAGTACGCTATGGCCTCTGTGTCAAATGTAGATGTAAATTCTAAAAATTGTGTTGATTGATTAAATGATTCCAACATGTACCTACTGACTTCATGACCACCTTTTAATAAGATGAAAATGTTGTCAAGGTATCTAGTGTAAAACATGAGAACCTTTTGGACATTGTTGTTCTTAAATACAAACTCTGATTCCCAGTGGGCCATTACTAAATTTGCCACACTAGCGCCACACGGGGAACCCATAGCTATACCTACTTTTTGAAGGTAAAAGTCTTTATTAAATAAAAAGAAGTTGTTTGATAGTAATAAATCAAGTAATTCAATCACCAATGAGATCTCAGTTCTTGGGGCTCCATGCTTGTTCAACACTGATGTCCTGAGGGATACAAGTATACAGGTCCTTAACATCAATGGTGAGAAAATTGTAATTCTCACTATACTGCAAACTATTGATTTTTGCCAAAAAGGACCATGAGTCCTTACATATTTGGTCCTCAAAGACCAAGTACTTCTGCAGAATTGTGTCAATGACCTTAGCACAAGAGTAGGTGGGTGAACCTAGACTATCCACTAAGGGTCTCATAGGTGGATTAAGTGAGTCCTTGTGGATTTTGGGAATACCAAAGAGGTATGGATATCTGGGATAAGATGTTGTCATATAGTTGAACAAGTTCTGTTCAATTCTGCCCTCTATATACATGTCATTGACACAGTTCTTAATTAGGCTGTAAGCCTTATTGACCTCCAATCAGGAACTCAATTGATAAGCATTACTAGACAATGATCTTGCCATACGTTCAATTATAGTCAGTGTTGTCAAAAACCACCAAGCCACCACCTTTGTCCAGTTTACAAATGCGGATGTCTTGGGATTGAATATACTGTAGGTATTCATGTTCCTCACTAACTGCATTGAATGAGTAATTAAATCTAGGACTACTCTTAAAAACCTGTCTGATATCAAGTTCACAAAGTTGTTCAAAAACTTGTAGAACCGGGTGGAATGGTGGATTGAATGTACTGGAGACTCGGAAAACATTCTCTCCTGGTGCATCTATAACATTTCCAAACATCAAGTGGAAGTTCAACTTCTTAGTAAAAGACTTAATTTCAGTAATTGACTTAACCAGGTTCCAGGTGCTGCAAAGGTACATAAGTATGCCCCTTTGCTAAAAAGTCCACAATGTCTGAAGAAATACTAATAGACGAAAAGTTGTAGACCTTAAAGTCACCCTCTTTATTACTGATAATAACTGGAACAGCTGTAATTGAAGCAAGCTATAAATGAGCATCATCCATGGTCGACATTGACACATGGGATACACAGTCTGATACAAAAATTGCATCAGAAGAAAAAGGTGCTTCATCAATAGGTCACTCTGAAACAGTTAAGTCTTGTGTTTGTTGAATTTCGGTTTCACTTTGTTCTGTTGGAGGCCCTTCTGTTGCTTCGGCCTCGCTCCTGTGTAGTTGGCTTGCTGAAAATTCTGGTTTTGATTAAGATTTTGATTGAAATTGCCCTGATGTTTGTTGTTATCATGATAAACACGAGGACCATTCTGTAGTCTCTCGCTCCTCCGAACTTCTGTGAAACCAGAACAACTAGCACTGGCAACAGTACTGTTGCCAGAATTATTTAAAGTATCCATTTGAGTATTGTGACAGTGTTCTCCATCATTAATGTTCCTTCTGTAGTCTCTCGCTCCTCTGAACTTCTGTGAAACCAGAACAACTAGCACTGGCAACAGTACTGTTGCCAGAATTATTTAAAGTATCCATTTGAGTATTGTGACAGTGTTCTCCATCATTAATGTTCCGGTTAATCTGGACATTGGTGAAATATTGTCAAGGTTAATATTAACATCCTTAGCCTGATGTGGATAAGAGGTGTGGCCTCCCTGCCATAATTGTGCTATAGAGGGGGCCGGGTAAGCTTCACCCTGATTATATGCCCTACAGTCACGTTTCAATTTTTTTACTTTATTGGCTTTGAGTTTACACATATGTTAATGGTATACCTTTCACATGGTCAACATCATAATACAAAATGGTGCCAAACAATTTCTTACTAACACTGCAGCACGCCTGTCAGATTAGTGCTATACCTTCCGCACTGTCAACATCATAATACAGAACATCCAGAGCAGCACTGAGATGTCATTTGCTTGACAGTCGGATGTTCTGTTTCACATCATTTTATTGTTACATCACCCCCGGTAATGCAAGCTAAATGATTCACTGCCTTAACCCAGAAGGTTTTAAGTAGCAAAGAGCTAATGTGTCTTCAAAAGTTGTATGAATTAACCTCTCAGAAGTTTGTCATTCCACCATTACAAATCTCTTGAGAAGCAAGGCAGCCATACCTTCTGAGACTCATAAAAATCAATCTAGTTTACTTTTCCACCTGAGTCAGTGAAGTATCCAGCCTGTCTTTACATAAAACCACCTTACTATACTAATATAACTAGCTTTACTACTTAAATTTTCTTCTGCATCATAAAAATGTTCATTCAGTGTTTAATACCTGCTCAATAATACTAAAAGTGATGGTGGAATTAGAACCTATCCCAGCACTCAGTGGGAATATAGCAAAAGTAAACAGAAGACAGGTCCACAGCACAATGCCTCTATACATGTGCACACATGCATGCATGTACACACGCACACACCATATTTGCACCGATGCAAAAGCACCCACAACCCTGGCAAATGCACCATATACACACCTACAAGCAACTTTGTATTCATCTAATAGAGTACTTTTAAAATTTGGTAGTAAGCAAAAACTCATATAGATAAAGGGAGGATAAGTCTTCTCTGCACGGATGGACCCCAAACAGGAACCCCCACAAGAGAACCAAGAGGTGAAAGGCAGTAATGCAAACTGCTCTACTAAACAAAATATGTAAAGATAAAATCAGTATTAAAGCAACAAAGGAGCGACCAAGGAAACAAAAATAACAAAGTCCTGTATCATAAAAGATAAACAGACAAAATCGTGGTAAGTGCTTTCGCATAAGAGCTTCCTCAGACCATTAATATAACCACATACAATCAGTCATCATATATAAAAATTTTTATACATGACGACTTATTCTATGTGGTTATAGTAATGGTCTGAGGAAGCTCTTATGTGAAAGCGCTTACCACAATTTTGTCTGTTTACAATAAAACGTCTTTTATGATACATGATTTTGTTATTTTTGTTGCCTTGGTCGCTCCTTCATTGCTTTTATACCTGATTTTCTTTATTTGTGAGCAACGGAGCGTTTGCCCGGTGGATTATTCTATATTATTTGATAAAAATCAGTATTGCTGAAAATTGCCTCAGTCAATAAACACATCTTTCTCTTTCAAAGAAGGTTTTCACTAAAGAAATCAATTCATTACTGTTTTTTTTTTCCTTTATGACACTCAGCATGTAATGTCTTCATCTGCAGATGCTGAGAAATATATTTTACTCATATGAAGTGATACATGCAATAATCATTGGAAATAACACAAACAGAATCATCACAAATATCAAAGAAATCATTGGGAATGAACTGCTGAAACGAAGCAGCCAGTAACCACCATTCCCAGAGGAATTCTATCCTACAGGCCTTATTTCTTGAGTCAATGCAAATGTCAGAAAATGACAGTATCAAAGGAAGAACTACAGCAATGTATTTGTGTCAACTCATGCACTAATGCAACCCACAAGTAAGACTGGTTAAGTAAGACGGAAAAAGGAGTTGCAAATGCCAACTGATTTCACATATTACATTGCTTAATGAAATTTTCCATGAAATAAGTTGCTAATACTAATTAATTTAACAGATTTCTATTTGGTCTGCTTCATTTTTTTTTTGTCAGTGGACCCGCTTCTCGCTTCTGGTATGGTTGTGTTATAGTTTTAAGGTGCATCATTTGTGCTCCAAGATTTTTAACAGTCTATGTCTGTTTTATGTTTTGTCATACATTCTGTCTCAAACAGTCTAGTTTAGGCTAATGGGCCATCCACCTTATGCCTTTATTAATACCTCCATGTCAATGTTATGTATGTTTAACTTTGAAAATAATGTTAGGTTTTGTAAAGTGTTTTATAAGTAGTACTATACGTGATAAATGCTGGTATTGTTTTTGACTGTAATCTGCTTGAAACTGGCATTTACTAAATGTTCATTGTGTATTATTAGCTTTTCTTCCCGGGCCTCCACTGAAAATGGACATGCATCCAGTCGGGCTATCCTGGTCAACAAATGTAAAATAAATAATAAATAAATAAATATCACTTGAGGTTGAGAAGGCTGGGTGAGACATGTCAGCCTATCAAGTAGTTCTGGACATCAATAAACAATCTCCCCCACTCAAGACAAATAAGTACCCCTATCCCATCCACTGCAGACCCCAACATAACTGTTGCTGACCATTTTAATCACAACCATTCATTCTGCTGCATTACTTACCCCCACCAAAGATCCCGCCTTAAAAATGTCCTTTTGAACCAGTCCCCACCACAACTATTAGACAAACAACTCCTTAAATTAAAATCCACTACACTAGCTCCAGGTAATTTGCCTGCAGAATATTTAAAAATTGCAGATGATTCCACAGCCCAGAGAGTTTTGAATCTGATAATTCACTGTACTGCAGAAAACTATGTTCCTGAATTATGTAAAAAAATACTTTATCTTTACCACCTCATAAGAGTGGAACTTCCACTAGGATCTCTCCCTATATGTCTTTACAACACTCATCAATATTTAAATATTACTACTGAAAATGTAACAATGATATAGCTAAATTTGCAGCCAACCATTACTCAAAAACTGACCACTGCCTATCACTAAAACATCTGAAATGTTTGGAGCTCCTATAACCTTTAACGTTCATACAAATGCTAGTGCCCACAACCTTGTACATTAGCAGCAGCAATCTCCTGCTCTACAATCTGTTATCCAATGATACCCCCAAACAGAGAGCTCAGATCTCAGGAAATCTCTGCTTGATATTTCTAAATCCTATAATTCAGCAGATAAATTACTTTTCTCAAGTTGTGTTTCAAAAGCATGGAACTCCATTCCTCTCTGAAACAAATCGGCAACCTAAACTCATTTAAAACTCACCTAAAGCAATATCTGAGTACATGGTCATGCTCCTTCTCATATCCCTGTTAAAACAACGTGGCTTAACCCATCCCACGAATTGGAACTCTCAAACTACTACTTTTCAGTTCAACCAAATATCATACTTCATGTGAAGCCACCCTTCTACGTCCTCATACCATTCTGGTATTTTTCCCTCACTTACTTATTTCACAAGAGATCCTTATACAACTCCTTCATCCTTCCCTCTCCTCCTCCTCTCACCTATAACACGGTCTCTTACCTACATTTTTCTCCTTTCCCCTTAATATTTTTCTTTACTTACCTTTCCTGCTTTTAATCTGTTTTTACCTTTCTCACATCATTCCCTCTCTTCCTGTCAGCCTGCCAATCTGCATCTTAGCCATTTTGCAATACTTTATATATTATACAGAATACTCCTATTATTTTTTTCACATATTTTATACGCAATATTTTTCCTTGTAGCTTAGTAAACTTATAGCTCCATCATTTCAGTATTATAAGATATTATCACAAAATTATACCATATTGCATTGTATTGTACAGTATTATATATGTTTTTCTTTTATACTGTGTACAGTTATCTTTCGTTACGCGATTATTTTTTAACTCTCAAGCGTAATAATCATTAATTGTAAATTGCATTTTTGTACTGGAACCTTTCTTTCAGGGCCTGCGCTGAAAGAGGGTCTTTTTATGCTCAGCTGGACTAACTTGTTAAATAAATAAATAAATAGGTTTATTAATATCTAGTACAAAAGAAATTAAGTTTATACACATTCATAAAGAGGTTATTGCATGCCAACCCATTGTGCAAAACAGAAATGCTGTGCAATACATGAAAACAAGTCACTTTATTAACCAAAAGTTCAATTATGTGGTTCAAACATACATGACTCTGATGCAGAAGGAAAAAACGGCTTTGCATTCTAATTCAAGAATGAACCGATCATTCCAATGTAATACGGGAGAAAGGAAATTAAGAAACACTAATATAACAGAAAAAAATAAAAGTCTAAAGCCTAATACAATCTTATTACTGTAGGGAAAATTAACAAGTCTGATACGTATCAAGTATTGAACTATATTTGATATAGTTGCTTTTTGACCATACTGGGATGTATGTTAAATAAGAAACTGGCAAAAAACAATTTTTATTACCTGGATTTTCCCCGTATAAGTACAGCAGATCTGTACCTATGAACCTGAAAGAACACCAAGATCAACCTTTGCTTCTTTGGCTTTTAAAAGCCAAACATCTAGTATGTCATTATCTACTAGTTTATATAAGGTACCTGCCTATGCTATCATTTTATTATAGCAGTAATGTGCTTGCTTCATACAAGTAGTCATGGCAAATGGACCAGCAAATGCTACATTATAAGTCATTTTAATCAGCTAACTTTTTTCTGAAAAAAAGGTTCTTCTTGCAGTAAATGGCATAACTTAGCTAAGCATTCTTGACTGCTGGTCCAGAGGCATTTAGGGAAGGGGCAAGTGTAGTCTAATTGATATACATCAAAGTTTCAAATTGTCCGAGAGAGGTATATGGAGTATATATTACGAAGATTCTGGTGGGTGAACTAACAAATAATTGTAGCAGTTTGTTACTCTGGAAGGCAGCAGTGGCCTTAGGTCAGCTGGTGCCCTAGGCAAAAGGGCTCCATGACACTCCCCACGCCGCCATCCTGGTCTATCTACACCAAATAAATACTGTAAAAGCGCCCCTGCTACAGCAGTGCCCTAGGTGGCCACCTAGTTGGCCTATGCCTAAGGCCAGCTATGCTGGAAGGATAAAATGTCATCTGATCACATTTACTATGCCTGACTTTGTATTGTATCAGATCTGGTTCTAGATCATTACGCAAGTCTAAAGTGCAAACACGTACAGAGCATAAGAAATGTTGCACATGCTTTATTTCCTTATGAAGTGTAGGTTTGGAAAGCTATCATACAGCTGCACACGTTGCCCAAAATACAGATGTAAATGGTGGAAATAATCTAGTCCTGTGTGTTCACCTTTAGATTCACATTTATTCACCTAAGTTTTACTTTTTAATGTTCTGATGCTAATGGCATTTTTGTCAGCGAATTCAGTAGATTATGATTAATTACTAACTTACTGTACATTTACATGTGTATATCTTATGTTTCTATATTCCTTATACTACTATCAGTTCATACTTAATGATTTTACAAATATCAAAGTGTAACAGTAATTACTGACACAGAAAACATATGAAACATAGTTAATGGCTATAAGGGAAAATAAAATCTAATTTCAAGAAAGTAAAATAAATCTATATATCCAAAGTCCAGAATCCACCATCAAAAGATGTAAAAACAGACATGCTAAAACTGTTTTAAATAGTTCTGGATTCCTGAAATCACAAATAAGGCTTCAAGTTACCTTAAACAACTCATTTTCAAAGAGGAAAAATGCATAAAATGTATTTGCAATCGGATGTTTCACTTGATTTGTTTCCTGTAATCATAATGTGCACAGCGTTATTAGAAATGGCTTCATCTTCAGATGTGGTAATAGAAAATGTGACATTTGACGGTAGCTTCTGTACATTATAGAACCTGAGAGAAGTTGACAAAAAAAATAAATGAATTGCTTTTCTGAAAGCAGTTAACTAACTTCTGAAGGATATTTTATGAAACTGTCAGCCCAGCCACCACCTCCAAGACAATAGTTTTTTAAGCTATGAACCATTTTTTTACTGGCACAAACTGTTTGGACAGCATATTATTTCATCAATTTCAGCCACATAGTGTACAAATATTAGAGGACATTGTCATGTCCAAAACAAGAATGAGATCCTAGAAATTCCTATTCTTGCATCCTGGAATACCTTAGATGCACAACTTTATCTTCAGATATGGTCTCCATCTTAAGGAAACTTACAGACAGAGCACTAAAGTTAATTTAGCTCAGTAGAAATCTGTGTGACTCAATCTATTAAATGATACTTTACCAAGTTGTTCTTTAAGACACTCCATGCTGTGTTTTTTAAGTCTCTGCTGTGGAGGTTCTTCACTTCTTCAGCTGGTTCCTGCTGTGGTCTCCCTCTATGATGCCATTCTAGCAGATGTCTCAGTGGTCTGTCCTGACTTTGAGATTTTATAACACACTGCATAAAAATAAAAGTACAGCCTATTTACAGTGTGAAAATAATTGTAGCAGTTCATGAATAATTCTTCTTTTGAACAAAGTAGTAAAGATTTAGATAGCATTTAATTTCTAATTTATGGATATATACATACAATTCATGCAGTGCAGTGCTGTGTGTGTACACTCTCACACACAAGTGCAAACAGCTGGGATTCAATGCGCTGAGTAAATAAGCATGGTAAGCAGTCATTTGTAATGCCCAAGGTATAATAATATGTCTGTGTACACACAGATAATTCACACGATTCATACATTTGGCAATGTCAGACCTATACTAACAGTCGCTTCGAGGGAAATACCTACAGAGCCATAAGTGATTTCTAGGCTAATGATCCCAGGGGGCCTTTATAACCCTAGCCATAGTTCTTAAAGGTCAGAATCAAACCAGTGCCTTTTGTCTACAAAGTAAATACCTTATCCATTTTTCCAACCACCAATCCGTTACATTTATTCCAATCACATGGAGGGGTAATACAACCCACAGCCTTCTGATCTTCCATCAGCAAAGACGAGTGTGCTACCTGTTGAGCCACTGGCATTACTAACCTACATGGTGATCCAGTTGGTAAGTATGCACACAAGCTAAATTATATAGGTTCCATACAAGGTGTTTTTTGTTATATGGTGCAAATGATGCTGGATATACTCTACAGCCCTGGTTGATGATCACAATATGCTACCCTCAGAACATGCAAGAAATGGACTATAACACAGCCTATAGGGAAAAGTAAAACATACTGGAGGATGTGTTGCAATTACTAAAAGAATGTTCCAATGCCTAGACAGCATAGAAGGTGCACCTGAATGTAGTCCAGCCATATGCAAAAAAGACCTTTGTTGTATGTGTGCAGAAAGCCTTTTGCTCTATGCACCATGCTCCACGACATGGCCATGCAAAAACAAATGGGGTAGTAGGGGAACATCATAACAGAGCCTATCATACTAGTCAAAGCAGCAGCAGGACACTGTGGCAGTGTGAAGAGTAAGTGGTAGAATATGCAATAGGGGCATAATACACTGTAGCAATGGCAATGAGGCAACATCTGGTCAACAAATATGGGCCATGACATAAGACAATACAAAATAAAATGATCACACCCAGGATATGCAGGGCAGTACACAGACTGGCCATGTTGTACATCAAGCATCACCATACCCTTATAGGTTAAAAGGCAGATGCAGCACAGCAGGAGCAGCACAGTAACATGTAACAGTGACACTAATACGGGATCTGGTCTTGGGTGCTGAGCACTCATGTACTCCGGCTGTGCGGACTGTGAGATCACATCCTCAATTGTTATTATTACATGACTGTTTCCAGTGATCATTGTTATTGGCTTGTAGTGTCAGATCCTGATGTGGTCCAGGTTGGGGAAGAGCATGCACCCCCCCATAACCAGCATTTGGCTCCAGCAAACCTTGCTGTTATGGGGACCCCAACTACTGAAAGTTATCTCATTTCAGTATTTTGTTACTTCTCTGTCAAACCAACAAAAGCTAGTACAGCAATCTTGTGTACTTAAGCTAGCGGGGTAGTAACAACTCTCACTTATATCTCCTTAAAAATTTCAAAGTTGTCTTTGGTTATAGTAACATTGTTTCGACAAGTAACATGCTTCATAAACACACTGAATGTTTTACTACAGACACAGTGCCACTGAGTTAGTTAAATCCTAATGTTGGACATTCCCTCCTCTAAAACTATCATAGCAGCCATCTTTAGGCACCAGCAATACCAGTGGCTACATGGAGACACTAATCAACCATGACTATATGGGGGCCCAATAAAAGTTGCTGGTGGTTGGGAAAAATAAGGAGGAAATAAGACTGTTAATTTCCAGTTATGCATTTTATCAAAAACAGGGTTGTGATATGAACCTGTCAAGATAAAGCCAGTAATCACTGAATGAACCTGAGCCAGGTAAGCACTGGAGATCAGCAGTCCAGAGTGGCCAATCTCAGTGCTTACCTGGAATTTTAAGAAGAGCTGGTGCTCCCGATCTTCAGGGATGATTTACTCTTGCAGGGAGTAGAAGGTTTATAAGTACTTGCAGAGCACCGGATACTCTAACTTAACTTCTTTGCTCAATAATTCTGGGCAAAGCCAAAAATAATAGCAGAATAAAGGCTCAAAACCACTTCACTTTTTAAATATTACTCTAATTCACTTAAAAAAGTAATAGAATAATACATTTTTCAAAAACATACATTTCAGATATCATTTCTTCAGCAATGAGAAGTCTGAACCTCTGATGTTTGGATTTATTGCATGTAATCCTGAATGATTTACCAGCAAATCAAACTATTTGTGGAGGGATGAGCAAAATTATGAGACAAGATCAGCAACATTCAGTGAAATCAGGACCGTTGCAGGTAAGTATTACTCCTTAATGAGGTAAACAAAAGAGACTTACCCCCATTGTTCCATGACTGCCAAACAAGTCACTGATCTGGTGTGGCTGTACTAATGTTGCATAGTGTACTGCTATTTTCTGAAATCGGTGCAAAACTAGCATTGCTATAGCTTATGTGCACAAGTGACAGTGTGTGCTTTTCAGTGTAAGACTAGCAAGCTGGATATGTATTTCCCTGCATAGCGCAAACATTATCAATACTGCTATTACTCATGTTTGTGTGTGAGGGGGGTGGTTGCAGTGTTTTAAGAGTAACCAACTAGCCATATAATTTTGAAAACGGCTTCAGAAAGCTACCAGTAGTTTAAAACTGCATAAAGCGCTTTACGTTTAATAAAATCAAACTTCTTCAGATGCATACATACACAATACAAGTTTCAGTTAATTAAGATACCAGGAAGTGCTTGAGCCAGTTTGCTCACATGCTGTGATGACATCAGCAACCATGATTAACCCTTCCTATTCTACACACTATGAAATAATACTATTTAAAATTAAAACAATGCTGACATCCATAAAGAAAGACTACTGGTAGCTTTCTGAAGCCATTTTCTTTCTATTTTAGTATTTTGTTTTTGCGTTTTTTTCAGCGTGGTGTGTGTGTTATGGCATCAGGAAGCACGGGTAGTCCAAGATTACTCACTCACATGCAAGACAGAGTGGAAAACTGTCAGCTGACAGTCTTGATTGAAGCTATGGCAAAACGGATGGAATTACTAACATCACGTTTTTTGTATTTTTTTTTTTTTTTCAAATAGAAATTTTATTCATTTTGTATTATAGACATATTGCACAGCAATTGCAGTTTAGAAATGCACATTAATACATTAGAGATCATACAATTAATAACTATATACAATATGTACAACAGTGCTGCTTACGGGTAATGCAATCCCTGGAGATAATCATAGTAAGAGGGAAAAAAAGAACATATATGCAGGAGGGTAGGTACTGTAACAACATACAATGTATTAGCCTCTATTTAATAGATAGATATGAGATAGAATAGACAAGACATCTTGAGCCACACAAATGAGGGGAATATAGGGATCATGAGGGTGTTAATGTGAAAAAAGGAAGAAACATAAGAAGGAATAGCTTTTAGTAGTAGTGTATCAATAAAGAATATCAGTAACTAGTTGTCAGCCAGAATCTCAAATATGACATTCCAGAATTTCTGGAAATATGTGTGTTTATGAGCTTTTGTGAAGTAATGTATTTGACAACCATATTCCTAAACCCTCTCCAAGACATTTTACAGCGATCTAGCCAATGTTTGGAGATGAATAATTTAAGTAATAAACAAAGTGTTATTAAGATATGGAGTCTTAATTTTGAAAATTTAAGGTTAGTAATATGTAATATTGCCATCTCCCACGAGAGGGTTGATTTGTGGTAGCCCATCTGGCAGAGTCTCACCTTGAGAGAGCACCAAATGCTGTGAGAGTAATGATAAAACCAAATTATATGTAGGATATCAGCCTGGGGGTAGGAGCAGCAAGGGCAAGCAGGAGATACATTAGGGCTGAATTAATTTAAGTGTGTGGGAGAGTGGTATAAGTTATTGTTAATCATAAATTGTGTATAAGTAAGCTTTTTAAAAGAGGAGAATAAAAGGGTGGATTTAACGGCTGATAACTTTTGTTTTTCTAGTAGGGCAGTCACTTGTTGATCCCAGTATCCTTCGTAAACCATCCTATCTTGATATTGAATTATATTTATGAATTTATAAGAGAGGGACAGCATATGCTTCTTACTTGCTAAGATCTGAAGCAGTTTAGAAACCTGGTAGAAGTCAGAGTCTGCAATAGTGAGATCTTGAAGTAAGGATGCAATGATTTCTCTGATTTGCCGGAGAATTATAATGTATTTTTTAGATAAATTTAAGGTGGCTCTTAGTTCTAATGATGAGAGAGCTTTGTGTTTGTGTATATTCCAGAGTGAGTGATCTTTTATTAGAAATTAATATATAAGGTTAATCATGTTATTATTCAGTTTGATATTGGGATTTAAGTGGATGGGCTGGAATAGGAGAGCTTTTTCTAGTTTCAGGGACTTAAAAATCTCTTGGAGGGATTTGATTTTACCCTTTAAGATGTGGTGTATTTTTAGCTTCCTAAGAGTTAGTGGGTCTAAGAAGGGGAGAGCTTTGGGATTCAAGCTATTTTCCAGAGCATGATTATACCAGATTTTTACGCAAAAGGGAATCCACATATGGTTGTTCGGATGGTAGTTGACAATTGTAATTAATCTACTGGCATGTAGGATTCTATAGCAGAGTTGAAGGTCTGGCATGCCAAGACCTCCTTTAGATTTTGTGAAAATAAGTCTTTGATATGACACCCTTACCGACTTTGGATGCCAGATAACTTTGCAAGAGCTTTGTGTATTTTATTGAAGAAGGTGTTGGGAATGGAGGAAAGTGATGTATAAAGGTAATAAAAAAGCTTTGGGAGGATGTTCATTTCAATGATAGATGTTTTAGATAGTAAATGCAGTTTCAACTGTTGCCATTTGTACAAGTCTTGGGAAAGTGTTGACCATATTTTGAAACTTTGGAATGTACTGTAGAAGAAGAAGAGTGGTAGTAGTAAATTCCTAGATATTTGGAAGAGTATGTTATGTTAAAGGGAAACTCTGGAAAGAGGTTTTCTCTATGAGCTGCAGGACTGATCAGGAATAAATAAGATTTATTTATATTAATTTTATAGTCAGAGAGGTGAGCAAATGTATTTAGGGCAGTGACTATTTTTTTGGTATCTGTCAATGGATGTTCAAAATATATATTCAGGTCATCTGCAAATGCGGTCAGGCTTATTTTCATATTGAGTGGTGTGTTATTTGTCTAATAGAAAAAAAGAAAGGTTCTAGATATAAGTTAAATAGAAGAAGGGAGAGGGAGCACCCTTGCCTGGTACCGATTGAGATTTTTATTGGTTTTGAGAGTTTCTTATTTATATATAGATGCATGTATGAGCTATTGTATAAAATCTTAATCATATTGATGTACACAGTGGAAATATCAAAATAAGATAGTACTGTAAATAGAAAATTCCAGTTGACCCTATCACTACCATTTCTAGGTTCTCTCATCTCTGTTCTTACCCACTTCTGACTTATCAAACTTACCTTCTGTAGCCTGTACTTCTGATGGTTTCTTCTACAGCTGCTTCTTTACCTGTCCGCTGATTAGGAACCTAGCTCCTTTCTCACCTCTCCACTGTCTAACCTTCTCCCTGTCCCTTGATCCCAGCTGTCTGTCTGTTACCCTTGTCTTTTCTACCTCACTTCTGGGTCTATATTAGATCAGCAAATGCTTAAAAAAGTGAACGCTGATTGATTATACTTATGTAAGCGAAAGCTTACAATCTCGAACTGTCAGATCAGCGATTTTTTTTCCTAGGGAAAAAAATCACTGATCCAAAACACATACACACAAACAAGCACACCAAACAAACAGCAATCCACACACATACACCTAAAATCTGACACCTAACCCTACACTAAACTATACACACACAACTAACTATCCACTTACCTTAACCCAAACCCTAACCCTAAGGTCCATGAATTAAAAAAACAAACGAAAAAAACAAGAATGAAAAAACACAGCCCAGCAGTTCAGGACCCGTAATTAGCAGCTACTTAATCCAACTTATTCCAAACAAGGTAAAATTACTGGCAACGGCCGAAAGGTCTTTGAAACAAACAGTCTTTATTGAAACAAAATGCTCCAAGCGCTTTCACCCGTATATTATCGGGCTTTTTCAAGGAAAATCACTCAGCAACATTGTGCGCTTCTTTAAATAAATTCATATTGATCACATGTTAAAATCAATTAATTAATTAGTGAATGGTCGTTACATCTTAAAGAAAACTAGTGTGTGTATCAAAGTATTGCATTTGATTTCAAATTCTCTATTACTTTCATCAAAGCATCTTTGAAAAAACTAGTTTCTATGTACTCGGACTCGTGTAAACTGTTAACAACTTAAAAGAATAATTCATTAAGTGCTTATTTCATAGTTTGATATATAAAAAACTCTTTAGATGTTAAAATGTATAAAAACATAATAAATAGAAATTAATATGAAATATAACCTATATGTTATAACTTAAAATTATATTGAACTATACGTACATCCGTTAGTTCAATAATTTAATATTACACATGTTATACATTCAGAGTTAGATGTACTGTAAAATTAAAGCAAGCTAAACTTTCTTGTCGTTAATTAAATAAACAATCACATCTAAAATCTTCATTAAAAATATTCTTCATATTAATAATTCATGTCCAATCTTGATAAATATCTTAATAAAATATAAAATGAGTACAATTAGTTTAGAATTAATACTTATTTGTTCAAAAAGTGTGTGTGTGGAGTTAAAACATCATTTGTAATATGACTTTAAAAGGAGTGGTAACTGAAACTGTATTTATAACCTTGCTATTCTCAATTTTAATACACTCATGATGTTGATAGAGTCATTCAAACCTGGTGTCTTAGTAGAATTTAGTTTCAGTTGCCAATATAACTCACAATATTCTAGGGTTGCCTCCCAGTTACCACCTCTAATATCCTGTGTAACTTGTTCTAAAATAAAGAACTTCAAGTTCATGTTTTCACAAACCAGGGAGTGTTTATAGAAATCATCACTCTCTTTTTGTTTTGTTACATCATTAAAATGTTCATACACCCTTCTCCTGATGTGTTGTTCAGTTTTTCCTGTATAAAAACTGTTACAGGATATACATGTCCCTAGGTATACTACCCCTTTTGTAGCGCAGTTATAGTATTTCCTAGCAGTAAAGTTAAATTTTCTTGAGGGAATCCTAATCTGTTCCTGGTTAATCATAGCGTGACATTGCTTACAATTACCACACAAATAGGTCCCTACTCTCCTTCTGTTTTTATTACTCTCTAAATTATGTTTCATTTCAAAGATCTCTTTCAAATTTTTATTTCTTTTTCTGACAAAGTGTGGTCTTTCTGGAATAAATGATTTTAAGTCCTCATGATAACTCAGAATGGGCCAGTATTTGAAAATAATATCTTCAATTTCTTCAGAGTTCTTATTGAAAGTGTAAATGAAACTACTCTGACTTTGTATCTTGTTTTCACTTCTACTCTGTCGTTGGTTGACAGTACCTAATCCTAGCAGGGGTGGATACAATGTGTCTCTTTTTTGAATAATTTCCTCTGCCAAGTCTTCAAACAGTTTATCTGGGTAACCTTTTTCTAAAAAGAATGTTTTCAATGTTCTCACTTCTTCCTTAAAATCTTGTAGGGTGCTACACATTTGGGAAGCTCAAATTAACTGACCTTTAATGATACCCCTCTTTTGAAAATGTGGATGTCCACTGTTGTAATGAAGGTAGGAGTTGGAGAATGAACTTTTTCTGTATAGTTTAGATTGAAAACATGGTTTTTGTAGTCTTTAACAATGGTTACATCCAAATAGTGTAATTTATTTTTATCTATGTTGTAGGTGAATCTGAAAAAAGCTGTTGTATTGTTAATGTATTGTAAAAATTCACAAAAACTCTCCTCACTACCCCTCCAAAAAATACAAATGTCATCCAAAAACCTTCTGTAGTATGCAATGTCTTGATGCCATTTGCTTGAGAAAATGTATTTCTTTTCCCAGAAATATAACACAATGTTTGCATATAAAAACGCACAGGATGCCCCCATTGCTACACCCTTTCTTTGACGGTAAAATTCTCCGTTAAAATGTATGAAATTATTTTCTAGGACAATCTCCATAAATTCTACTAATAAATTGATGATGGTAGCTGTTTGAACTGTTTCTGTTACTAAAATTTGGTTGAACCATTCTAATCCTGTTTCATGTGGGATACTAGGGAAAAGATCTACTACATCCACTGTGACCATCAAAAGTTGAGAACAGAACTTGTTTTGATCTAATTCTCTCAAAAAATCCCAAGAATCTTTACAAATGTGGTCCACACTAAACACAAAGGATTTTAAGATGATGTCTATGAATTTAGCCAAAGGTTCAGTGATACTACCAGATCCCGATACAATAGGTCTAAATTTTAAAGGTTCTAGGCCTTTATGTGTCTTGGGAATGCCGAAAATTTGGGCAATTCTTGGTTTATCTACATTCATGTTCTGTAAAAGGTGGTCAAATAATTGATAACTGATTTTGGCATAGGCAATGTTTATTTCATTTTTGGATACTAGTTCATATTGGTCAGTGTCCTGTAACAAATTTTGTATGTAAGCCTCATAGTCTGTCTTGTACATTAAAACTGCCCCACCTCCTTTATCAGATTTCATAATTTGACATCCCTCACATCTTAAATAATTAATTAATTCAACTTCTTTGTCACTTAAATTATTCTGGATTTTATTATATTTCTGTTGTTCCATACTCCTAATGTCTTTTTCTACCAATTCCTCAAAGACTTTTAAGGTGGAATGCATTGGTGGGTTAAAGGTACTTTTTCTTGTAAGTTCAGCGGTTGTACCTTTTTGTCCTTTAAAAAATATATTTAAGTTCATTTGTCTCATAAACAACTTTAAATCAATTAAAATATCTGGTACAAAGACAGGCTTGAGTGGGACAAAGTGGAAACCTTTTAAAAATAATTCAAAAAATTCTGAAGTGATTTGCATATCAGTAAAATTATATATTGTGAAGTTGTTACTTCTAAAAACAATTTGCTTAGATTCATCCATTAATGTCTCTAAATCTAAAGGTACTGTGTGTGAGAGATTTAATTCTTTAGTTAGTTCCATTTGTTGTATTGGTAACTCTGCCCCTCCTCCCGGGGGGGTACTGAAAATCCCTTGCAGATTGCTTTCTGTCCTTCTCCACTAATCTCTCACTTCAACTTAGACCTTGAGCACCTGTATTCACTTGGTTACTTTGAATGTTAATTTCATTGTCATTAAAAAAATACACTTTCAGTATTAATATGTTTTTTGTTCCTATTATTAAACAGTGGGAAAGCTCTACCCTCCCAATATTCAAGTAAGTCCCGATCCAATTTCCTAATTTTGTGGTTCAGAACTCTGAAACAGTGCTGGTCTACCTCATCAAATGTTTTGTCATATTCTCTTTTAACACTTGTGAGTCTATCATCTGTAATTAACCGACTGTTCAATACATTCAATTCTTTCAATAATGTATCCGCTTTTTTCTCATAATCAGTAATCATACACTTTAACATTTCTAAGCCTGCCTTATTGAATATTTCACATAATTCATTGTGTAACATGGAACCCGCCTGTACATTATTAGGAAATGTAAAAAATCTAAGGCCTTTGGGTACACATTGTACATGCAGACATTCTCTTAAATAATCTATCTCTAACTGGTTATTTTTATATAGGTACAGTTTATCTTTAAATTCACTAAGTGAATGTTCAATGTTAGAATCAAGTTCTTTGTTCACTGTACCGGTTTTGAAAAAAAAAAACGGTTTAGCAGTCCAAGCTCCAAAGTCAAAGTTCTTTGCTTCAAAATTGAAGGATTTAGTGTTAGGAGTTTTAGCTCTAGTTTGAGCTAATTGTCCATTCGAGCAAGTACTGTTACCTGCCCCATTCGTACAAGTGTTATTATTACTGGAAGAATATGTTCCTGTTTTCACACTTTTGGAAGTTTTATCCAAAAACTGCATTTGATTACATGGGATCTCTCTGTCATTTTCTTTTTCTGTAGTTTTGTTCCGCTCGTTGATGGAATTAGAAAGTTGGGTAAGCAAGTCCAAAATTTGGTTAAACTCCACTCGCATAACTGGCGTTGTGTCGAGGGCGTCATCCCTTAGAACTGTAGGCGTTTCCGCTAAGCTGCCAAATTCCGTTCCTTCCGCCATGGCTGAGAAACTGTGATCCACGAATTAAAAAAACAAACGAAAAAAACAAGAATGAAAAAACACAGCCCAGCAGTTCAGGACCCATAATTAGCAGCTACTTAATCCAACTTATTCTAAACAAGGTAAAATTACTGGCAACGGCCGAAAGGTCTTTGAAACAAACAGTCTTTATTGAAACAAAATACTCCAAGTGCTTTCACCCGTATATTATCGGGCTTTTTCAAGGAAAATCAGTCAGCGACATTGTGCGCTTCTTTAAATAAATTCATATTGATCACATGTTAAAATCAATTAATTAATTAGTGAATGGTCATTACATCTTAAAGAAAACTAGTGTGTGTATCAAAGTATTGCATTTGATATCAAATTCTCTATTACTTTCACCAAAGCATCTTTGAAAAAACTAGTTTCTATGTACTCGGACTTGTGTAAACTGTTAACAACTTAAAAGAATAATTCATTAAGTGCTTAACCCTAAGGTCCGTCACTATGGCACACTCACCCACTCCCTAACCCTAACTCACCTAACCCGCCCTAACACTCACATCCACACAATCGCACACATACCTAACCCGCACCCTGTCCCTAACTCACCTAACCTGCCCTAACACTCACATCCACACAATCACACACTTAACTGAATCCAACCCGTAACTTTCCACCACAGCACTGAAAATACCGAAGCAACAGAAACGGACAACCAAATTCTTTCCCTAGGAAAAAATTCGGGTTTCTGTTGCTTCAATATTTTAAACATTCACTCTCATAAGTTCGATCAATCAGCGTTCACTTTTTTAACCGTTCGCTGATCTAATATAGACCCTCACTTCCATCTTATACATCTTCCACATCTCACAAGATATCACTTATTCTGTTCTGTTACTGTCTGTCTCTGTCTCTTGCCCCTCCTAGCTTTACCGGCTCTTCCCCCAACACTCCTCCCCTCTCCACCTTTATCCTCTAGACTCCCATAAATACCCTGGGTTTAGTGGGGCACCATCTTTAGTAATTGGGAAAAGCCCTGGCTGCTGTCTGCACCTCTCCCAGCGTCTTTCTTGCCTGTGTTACCCTGCTGCTCTTGTGCTGCCAACACTAGTCTCTAGGAACCTAAGGACCCTCTCCAAATACCAGCGGGCTCACCTCTCAGCCTTAAACTCCCTGCATCCCCACTCAAGGATACATGAAAAGTATGCTTGCTGTCTAACTACTGCCAGTTATTTCTCTACCATTGTACCATTGCTATAGGTGCTAAAGCACGTTCTGAGCCAGGACAGCCAGCAGCATCTACTCCCCCTCTCTCTTTAGTACCTTAACACTCACTCCCCCCTCTACTGTCTATATGTAACTCCCCATCCTAGCTCTCACTCTCCCCCTGTCTTTAATATAGCTACCTCCCTCTCAATAGCTACCTGCAATTACAGACCTGTCTACTAGGTGGCACCCTTCTCCTTATCTCATCTCACTCTTATCCTCCTGTTTCTGTATTACTTACCTTATTTTCTGTAGTCCCAGACCTGCTTATTAGCTCCTCTAACTACACCCTGTACTATACTATCTACTACTACCATTTCTAGGTTCTCTCATCTCTGTTCTTATCCACTTCTGACTTATCAAACTTACCTTCTGTAGCCTGTACTTCTGATTGTTTCTTCTACAGCTGCTTCTTTACCTGTCCTCTGATTAGGAACCTAGCTCCTTTCTCACCTCTCCACTGTCTAACCTTCTCCCTGTCCCTTGATCCCAGCTGTCTGTTACCTTTGCCTTTTCTACCTCACTACCATCTTATACATCTTCCACATCTCGCAAGATATCACTTAGTCTGTTCTGTTACTGTCTGTTTCTGTCTCTTTTCTCTCCTACCTTTATCTGCTCTTCCCCCTACTCTCCTCTCCAACTTTATCCTCTGGACTCCCATAAATACCCTGGGTTTAGTGGGCCGCCATCTTTAGTAATCGGGAAAAGCCCTGACTGCTGTCTGCTCCTCTCCCAGCATCTTTCTTGCCTGTGGTATGTATTGCTTATGAGTGTTGTTGTTTCACCAGTCTACTTGCCGCCATGCTTATGTGTGTACTGTGTATATAATAACCTTCACCTAACTCTGCTGCTGTTTAATTGCTCTAGTATTTGTATATTTGCAATGTCCCCATAAATGCTGTTGCTGTAACACGTGTATTTTTGCTAAGGCGTATACCTCTATAGCTTACTTTGTACCTGCCTCTCTTGTGGAGCATCGTATAGTGTGTGTGTTGCTTATTTATTGTATAGGTTTAGATTATTTTTAACCTTGTTCTCATTTAGCTGGTATTCCTACCGGTGTGGTCAGTTTTTATGTCCCACCTCATTTGTGAAGAATTGGTAGATTGCTTGCTTAGTTTATTTGATATTGAGATGTAGTTTAACCTCATCCCCTATTTTCATTTGTTTTTGTAATCAATAATGGCTAGAACTCAGTTCATTCCCAAGCAGTACCTTTTGAGCACTGGTAGTGTGCTAGCTCAGTCCAATTAATGTTTTGGTGTAGATTAAACAAATCCCTAATCTACACTATTTGTTTTGTAAGCTGGTAATAGCTGTAGCTACTCTTGTACCCTAGGATGGATGGTTCAGCATTCTATGTTGGTCTCCATGGTTGGATATGGCTTTTCTGAACTATGCCATCCATGTGGCGGCATAACGAGGGCATTAGAGCTTGCTCTTATAACTAACTGTAGATTTGCTATTTTTCCACGTATTGTAAATCAACGGTTAAGGTATTTTGGAGCTTTAATAAGTAGGAACAGGCTAATTATCAGCACACCACACTAGCGAAGCCATTTCTGAGCGTGCCTGCACTACTACTATTCTGCGTCATGCCTGTAAATGGCTCTCTAACAGCGATACCTTTTAAGCTTAACTTGAAGCTCAGCTGTTCTCCACTTTCTTCCCTCTACTGATTTTGGTATTCAGTAGCATTTTTTTTTCTATGCATGAAAGTGGCTTTTTAACTATGCCTCTCATGTGGAGACTCTAAATGGATGTTAGCACCTATTCTGCTGCCTAGCAGCTCACTTTGTACCACCCTTCTGCATGAGCATTTATCACTTAAAGTGGCTAAATTGGGTCAATATAGTGCTAATGTACAAGGATCTAGCTAACGCTGGGATAAACAGCGGTTTCCTTCAAATTGTTGACACTATGTACATATTAGCGATCTCCTGCCCTGTAGAGTCCTAGAAGCTCTAAATGCTTTATAGGATTACCAGAACTGTTGAGGTTATTCCTTTGTGTTTAGTTCCCCACATTTTACTCCAGAAAGTGCTCCTCTAGCACAACGATGTTGCAGGAGCTTCATTGCATATAAGCAGTTACTGGTTAATTGCCCTTGGAGCCAGCTATGTTCCATTAGGCCATTTGTACTTCAGGTAATGAGCCATCAGCTCTTTCCTGGTAATTGGTAATAACCACAAGTAGCCTTTCTCGTACCTGAATTCTGTAGAGTATTAGGAGCTACATTGCTGAAAACAGAACACCTGGGTATCAGTCCTTTATGTCGGCTATTTTACACCCATAGGCTAGCTGCATAGCTGTTCTGAGAACTGCTAGTCACAATGTGTCTATGCTGAACTATATTCAGGGCCCAATTAGCATTTCCCAAGGCATTGATAGCAGTCCTACTGACCCTCCAACTCTGTGTCCTTACACAACTTTGACTCATAGTGTTAAATTCTAAAGTGTCCAAGAAGTGCTGCTCCCTAGTAGCAGGGAATGTTTATTGATAACTATTTTTTACTGCTTCTGTTTAGAAAAACATTTCTCTTGTATTATATTTTTTTTTCTATTGTTGCTACCAAGAAAATGGAAATGTATTGTTACTATCTTTATACATTGTCTCAGTGAATATCTTATGTAACTTGACTGCACTAGCCTGGCTTGTGCTAACTATTATTTTTTTCTCCCCTACTTTATCTCTCTTCATCCCTTATGTTACCCTGCTCTTCTTGTGCTGCCAACACTAGTCTCTAGGAACCTAAGGACCCTCTCCAAATACCAGCGGGCTCACCTCTCAGCCTTAAACTCCCTGCATTCCCACTCAAGGATACATGAAAAGTATGTTTGCTGTCTAACTACTGCCAGTTATTTCTCTACCATTGCTATAGGTGCTAAAGCACATTCTGAGCCAGGACAGCCAGCAGCCTATACCCCCCCTCTCTCTTTAGTACCTTAACACTCACTCCCACCTCTACTGTCTATATGTAACTCCCCATCCTAGCTCTCACTCTTCCCCTGTCTTTAATATAGCTACCTTGCTCTCAATAGCTACCTGCAATTACAGACCTGTCCACTAGGTGGCAACCTTCTCCTAATCTCATCTCACTCTTATCCTCCTGTTTCTATATTACTTACCTTATTTTCTGTAGTCCCAGACCTCCTTATTAGCTCTTCTAACTACACCCTATACTATACTATCTACTACTACCATTTCTAGGTTCTCTCATCTCTGTTCTTACCCACTTCTGACTTATCAGACTTACCTTCTGTAGCCTGTACTGCTGATTGTTTCTTCTACAGCTGCTTCTTTATCTGTCTCTACCTGCTCCGTTTGCCCTGCGGGCTCACTCTGCTCTCCTCCCTACCCCCAATTCCCACCCACCCCCCGGGGTCCTACACTTATACTTACTAGCTGCACCCCTTCCTCCTCCCAGTACTCCAGGAAAAATTTTATTTGCTCATCTACTTTCACTCCTTCCTTCTCATACCTCTACCCTTAATCTCCTACCACACCCTCCCCTCCCTTCATCCACACCTATTATACTTACTTCCATACCTAGAAGTAACACAATTACTAATTTACCCATTTAAATGGATAACTTACACTCTACTGCTCATTTCCAACTACTTCTCCTGCTTATACTACTTCCACCTCTCACTTTTGCCTTCTTACTCTCCTCCTATGAAACCCCATTTGTTCCATACTTTCACCACCCTAATAAACAAACCAGCTCCCTGTATCTACCCATCCTCTTTAACCATGCTAACATAACTACTCCCAGCTACCTACTAGCAAAATATCACAGAATACACCACTTTAGATATAACAACCTCAATCCCAGGAAATCCCTACTCACTAATAGCAAACTCCCTAATTCAAACTATCTCAAACAACTCCACTTATTAAAAGATGGAGACATTCACCCAAACCCAGGCCTGATAACTCCAATCTCTCTCCCCAACCAGTCCACTAATTTTTCCATTACTAAACAATCTAATTCTCTCCTTGTAGCTCATCTTAATATTCAAAGCATTAACAATAAAATTGCTCAACACCATGCCCTCTTAGAGGTCTACTGCTTCAACATTCTTTTATTAACAGAAACATGGCTAAAACCTGCAACCAAAGATAATGAAGTAATCCCACCAGGGTATAATATCCTAAGACTTGACCGTGTAGCAAAAAGGGTGGGGGGGTTGCTATTCTATTTAAATCAGGATTACAATTAACCACTTATGACTCTAAACTACCACCTAATACCAATGCAGAAATTCTCATATCCAAACTTGAACTTAACAGTGCTAAAGCCATCTATATTATTTGTATCTATCTACCCCCCCCCCCCCCGGTAACAATAACACCATGGAAAACATCCTTTGCTGGTTATCTCAATACCTGCCCCAAGAAACTATAATCCTTGGTGATAAAAACATTGATTGGAATTGCAGTAGCAGCAGCCACCCTACCACCCACATCAACCTTTATGTTTTTTCCCAAACCATCACCTTCCCCACCAGGATAAACAAACACAATAAGAAAGAAAGCACATTAGACTGGATTCTGATAAACAACCATCCCCAAATATATGAATCTGGAAACCCTCCTGATGACATAAGTGATCACTTACTTACCTATATCATCAGGCATAAATCCTATTCTCCCATTCCTACCACTATCAGGAATATCAAATCCAAAAAGAACTTCAACCCTGATCTCTTCCAAAAGGAACTTAGAGCATGCAATTGGTCTCCCTTAAAATACCTCCCTCTAGAAGAAGCGGTTCAATACTTTAATTCAAACTTCTTAGCCATTCTTGATCACCATGCCCCAACCCATGCAATCAGATTCAAGACCAAATCTGCCCCTTGGCTTTCTAAAGAAACCAATCAGAAAATCCATCTCAGAAATAAATACTGGGCTAAATGGAGAATGACCAAAAATCCTGTTGACCAAACAAAATTTCAGACAGCTAAGAAATCACACTAAAAGCTATACTATCAGATAAATTAAATTACCTTCAATTTCAGAAGGCTAACCATAGTAACCCACAAAAGTTCTGGGTGAGCATCAACCAGTTACTACATCCAGGTCAATCCAGTACACCAAACCCACAAAATACTGACCATGAAAATCCCACGTATACTGCCAATGCCTTTAATTCCTTTTTTACTGATGCTATCCAAACACTAGCCAGTCAGTTATCATCTAGTAATTTTACTTTACCTACCTACAACAAAACTTCACCCCCTCCATTTTTTCTCTAACCAGTCCCAACAACCCATATTCTTGCCCTAATCCCAAAACTGAAACCAGGCTCTCCTTCAGCAGACCAACTACCTGCTGAATATCTACAAAAGTCTACCAAATTGATTGCTTACCCCATCTCCATTCTGATCAATAGAACTATTAGTGAAGGCCACATCCCTAGCATCTGGAAAGTCTCCCATATTATCCCCCTTCACAAAGGTGGAAACTCTACCGAATTCTCCAACTATCGTCCCATAGCTCTTCTTTCTCCTTTGGCAAAGATCATGGAGAAATGCATCCATAGGCAATTGCTAGACCACCTAATCCATAACAACTTGCTCTCTAGCTGTCAACATGGTTTCAGACCTTCCCATAGCACTACCACTGCCCTCCTTTCCTTTACAGATTGTATTAACAAAAAAACATAACTGCAATTTGCTCTCAGCAGCACTATTTATCGATCTGTCCAAAGCATTCGATATGGTAAATCATCAAATTCTGATAGATATCCTCAAATCCCTGTCCTTATATGCACTCTCTATTAAATTGTTCCAATCCTACCTAGATAAACAACAACAGGCTGTACTTTGGCACAACACTATCTACCCACCTACCAGTTAACCTTGGTGTACCTCAGGGGTCCATATTAGGACCTCTCCTTTTCTCTATATTCATCAACAACCTTCAAGCAGAAATTCCCCAAGCTACTTGCATACAATATGCAGATGACTCCACACTTGTATGCTCTGCTAAAACCACCTCTGACCTTCACTCCCTTACCCAAAAAGTATTTAACACTGTTGAACAATGGTTCACTCATCGTTGCCTTCTCTTAAACCCCCAAAAAACTAAACTCCTCCTTTTCAGTCCTAATCTTAAGTCCTCCCCCATAGATTTTTCTGATTTATCCACTAATGGTACCATCATATCACCCGACCTAACTACCAAGCTACTTGGTGTCACCATTGATAACAATCTTACCTTTGACATACACATCAACAACACTATTAAATCTGTCAACAAAAAACTTGGCTCTCAGTACAGAATAAAACCCTTCCTATCACCTATAGCTAGAACTACTATTGCACATACTCATCTCATCTCTACACTCCTCTATGCCTCTACCATTTTCACAAATCTATCTAAGTACAACCTCAGTAAGTTGGAAACCTCCTACAATAACATAGCCAGATTTGCTACTGGCAACCCATTTAGAACTCACCACTGCTTTAATTTAAAGCAGCTTGAATGGTTGGAACTACAGAATCTGATCATGTACCACCAACTAATCATTGCACATAAAACTCTTTACCAGCCTTCCAATACTCCTAGTCTCTACACCATCATCACCCCCTATAATAATCTGAAGTCCTTACGTTCATCTCAGAAACTTCTAGTTAACGCATCTAAATCTAACAACAGGGCTGGGGATTCTCTCTTCTCCAATACTGTGGGAAAAGTATGGAATCTCCTACCCTGTGACCTTTCCTCACTTTCCACTTTATCACTCTTCAAAAAGAGACTGAAACTTTTCCTCAAAACACACTGGTAATGGCCCTGTACTAAACCTGACTATCTACTCTACCCGATTATGCTCTGCCTTCCCTTTTCTTTTTATTAATCATCTGCCATCCTTTTTAGCAATATATAACTTCTAACTCTGCATCTCATTATTTCCTTCCCTCTCTCACTTATTTGCATATATAAAAAAACCTCATTATTATTACTACTACTGATCATTAAGCTGCCTCTTTCATTGTGTACTGTACTTGGATATGGCATAAGCCTGTATACCTCCTCTTTTTCTTTGCCATTAAGTTATGTACTTTACTTGTACTTTGAACTAGCCTGTATGCCTCCTTCTTCATTAAAGAATGTACCTACATGTTATTTTGAACCTGCAGTTTACATTGTATTGACGTCTGTCCTCTTCAAATGATTTCTTATTAACCTGAATTGTCAGTGTATATATTACTGTAATTCTTTTTTATATTTGTTTGCAATTTTTATGTTATCTGTACGTCTTGGAGCTTATCTCCCCAGGCCTCTACTGAAAATGGATATATATCCAGTTAGACTAGCCCGGTCAACAAAATAAATAAAAATAAAATAAATAAAAGCCTTACATGTGTCCAGTATCATCGCGTATCTTTGTTTTTTATCTTTTTAGGTAAAGCCAATCATAGTTTACAGTGTCAAAGTGTTGTCCCAGGTATGTCTTTTGGACATGAAGCCTGCTTGTTTTTTGGATGTCAAGGAAGTGATTACTTTAAGTCTTTCTGCGAGCAAGGATGATAGAATTTATGATAGAATTTTAATGTCAATGTTCATTAATGAGATTGGTCTGTAGTTATTCACGTTTGATTTATCCAAATTGTTTTTGAGGATTAGTATGGTCTTTGAATGGTTAAGGTAGAGGTCTAATATACAGTTGAATAGTTTAAGATAGGAGCTAGTATGTCTTTAAAAGTTTTGTAGAAATCAGGAGAGTAACCATCTGGACCTGGAGCTTTCCCTAACTTAAGGTTACCAATGATATTTATAACTTCTTGTTGACTAAAAGGGGCAGATAGAAAGTTTTTCTGTTCTTCATTGAGCTTTGGGAATGTGATGTTGTTAAGATAATCTTTTATCTCAGAGATTGGGATTTGGTGATTGTTCCTCGCATTTTTGTGTCTTTCGGCTTTTCCCAGTTAGGGGTCACCACAGCGGAACTCCGGTCCGCTAATGATTGGCAGTAGATTTTTATGTGCTGGCTTGCCGGGTCTAACGCACAACCTTCAACGAAGGAATTCCCATTCATGCATGTCGCCACACAGAAGAAGCTCCAACTGAGAATCGAACGGGCAATGTCTAACTGTGAGGCGACAACGCTATACATATTTGAATATATTTGATGGAACAGATGGATAATTTGTGTATCTGATTTATAACCCAAGCAACCGCTACCCCAAAACAAAACACGTGCAACACATATCTCACAAAGCCAGTGTGCCGAACAGTCACAGCCCTTAAGACTAAACAACACACCTGATACACTTGTAATAGGTGAATATCGTCAGGCACACTGACGTCCTGCTCACCAGGCTGAACAAGGAGAGGGTCATGGTGAGCAGCCTGTCAGGCGCTAGGATCCGCCACATAACACAAGCACTCAGGTCACTCCAAGGCAAGTACAAATATGTCTCAGTCATTGTCCATGCTGGTGTGAATGACCTGAGACGTACCTCCCTGGACTACATGAAAAGAGACATAGAGGAGCTCTCTGAGCATGTAGCCCAGGCCGGTATGACCCTGACCTTGAGTAGCATCTTACCCTCACCAAGAATGATGCCACAATATGAAGACAAGATGATCAATTTCAACAATTGGCTTAAGTACTGGTGTCATTCAAAGGGGATCCAATGCCTGTCAGCTTGGGATGATATGCTCGACAAGCCACGATGCTTCGCTAGGGACGGCTTGCACCTGTCACCCCTGGGCTTTCGGATATTGGCAAAGGCTCTTGCTACCCCCATAGTGCCTTTTTTAGGCAAGGCTCAAAAGACAAACCCACCTCCATAGGTATCACAAGGGATAAGAAACTAAGAGTAATGCTACTCAATGCCAGAAGTCTAAACCTCAAGATGTATGCACTTGAAACTCTCCTTAGCATGGAGAACATCGATATCTGTGCAGTAACAGAAACCTGGTTCAGGGCTCCCTAGAGCACCCCAGCACTACCAGGTTATACCTCATACCATGCTTTTCGGCCCCAAAACTTGGACCGAACCACAAAAGGAGGGGGAGTATTGATATTCATCAAAGATACCCACACCTCCAGGTTGGTGGCAAAGCACGAAGCATCAGAGACTATCCATGTGCAACTAGCAGTGGGTAAAACTGCCTTCCAGTTTATAGCCTGCTACAGACCACCCTCCCAAACCCAGGAACCCCACTCGGCCTTCCTGAGAACACTGGAAAATATGAAGGTCTCTCCAAACACCATTATATTGGGTGACTTCAACTACCCAAACATAGACTGGGAGCATTACTCTAGCTCCAACACCCTAGCCCAAAGGTTCCTAGAATTTATAAACTCAAATGCTATGGAACAACTTGTTACCACTCCCACAAGAGGGGAAAACATACTGGACCTGATCATCACCAACATGGGGACTCTATGCTCCAGACCAGAAGTGTATCCCTCACTGGTAAGATCAGACCATAAACTAATCTCACTGGATATTCACATCCCGACCCCACCCCCTGCCCAGAAAACCACAGTGAAAAACTTCTCTAAAGCAAATTTCACACTCCTGAAAACCGAGGTGGAATCCTTCAAAGCCCCCAGGCCTGTGGAAAATACGGCCCAGAGAGCAGAATCCTTTATAAACGCATTCTATGAACACCTTCAGGAATGCATGGATCACGCGATCCCAAATAGAACCAAGACCCAATCCTCCAAAGGCAGATATCCTGTCTGGTGAACCCCAGCCATAAACAAACTATACAATAGAAGGAGGAAGCTACTAAATGATAGAGCAAAATCCCAAAAAGGGAAGGCATCACTGATCAGTATTAGCAAAAAACTACAGGCACTCATAAAATTGTCTAAGGCCAGCTTCGAGAGAAAAATTGCACAGGACAATAAGGATAATCACAAGGCTTTCTTTAGTTATTTTAGGAACCTAGGTGGTAATTCCCAGATATGCTCAGAATTGGTCCAAAATGACAAAAAATACACTGAACCCACAGACATTGCCAACATCCTAGCTGACAGGTTCAGTGCAAACTTCTCCCCCCCCCCTCACCAAAAGGGAAAATATCTATCCCAGCAGAGTGCTGCCCCCCTGACATCTCAGATGCTCAGGTAAGAGCCGCCCTCTCCAAAGCAAAAAACACAGCATCAATGGGACCAGACAGTGTCCCGGGCTGTGTCCTACATGAACTCCAAGAGCAGCTAAACCCAAACATAAAACTACTGTTCAATCTCAGCCTTACTACAGGATATGTGCCCAAAGAGTGGTGTACAGCAACAGTGGTCCCTCTCCATAAAGGTGGTGCCTCAACGGATCCTGTAAACTATCGCCCCATAAGCCTGACTAGCTTGGTCTGCAAAGCTATGGAAAGGATCATCATGGACCTCATAAATAAAGATATTGGGGACCTACAGACACTGGATCCTACCCAGTTCGGCTTTGTTAAGGGCAGATCCTGCCTCTTAAACCTGGTTGATTTCTTTGAAACAGTCACCAAGGCCATTGACGAGGGGAAGGTGGTCCACACAGCCTACCTGGACCTCGCAAAAGCCTTCGATACAATACCCCACTCGGGCATTATAGATAAGCTCACCAGCTTAAATATAAACCCCTATGTCACTAGATGGATTGCAAACTGGCTCAAGGACAGAACCCACATGGTTAGAATTGATGGAGCCATGTCAGACTCCAAACCAGTTATAAGTGGTGTCCCACAAGGCTCAGTCCTGGGACCTCTCTTGTTCGGTATATATTTCTCGGAGGTACAGGCCAACACGTAAGGACTGTGGCTGACCAAGTTCACAGATGACTGCAAACTGGGCGCCATAATCGACTCTCCAGCCGACACAAGCATCCTCCAAAAGGGCCTCATAGAAACAGACAACTGGTGCCAGAGCCATGGCCTCAAGCTAAATGCTAAAAAGTGTATAGTCACCTCCCTTTGGCAAAACAAAGTGCCCACAAATTACCACATAGGTGGTAATCCATTAAGTACAGAAGATGTAATTAGGGACCTGGGGACCCAAGTTGATAGCAATCTCTCATTTGACAACCACGTGGCCAAAGTGGTTAGAAAAATATTTTATATAGCCCACCTAATCATGAAGGGATTCACATCTAGATCAGGGGAGGTCATCGTGCCTCTTTACTCATCCCTCATCAGGCCCATAATTGAGTACAATGCCCCTTTGGGATGTACCTTACCAGACACCTGCAGCAACTGGAAAGACCCCAAAAGTACCTCACCAAGAGGATCAAAGGGCTCAAACAGATGCCATATGCTGCCCGGTTAAAGAAACTCCAGCTCTACTCAGTGGCATACCGCCTGTTCAGAGGCGATCTGTGCCTGACGTATAAAGCCATGTCCAACCCCGAATTAATGCACATGCTGCACCTCAGAATTTCCTAATCCCTTCGAGCTACGCCGAGAGACTTGAACCTCAGCACTGAAATAAATAGGACATGCTGGAGGGACAGATTCATAACCCAGAGGCTCCCTTCATTCTGGAATAAAATCCCAGTCCAGGTTAGGCAGAGTCCCTCATTAACTCTCTTCAAGAGGAATCTTGATGAGTGGATGGGAGATCGTAGGTTTACCCCGGGTATCACTTCTGTGTCACTGTTAGACACAGGCACAGTATACTAACCTCAAAAAAGGGCATAGCAAAATAAATTTAAAATGGGTGGCGAAAGCCAAACACATTCTGGCTAGGCTTATAAATGCCCTAGGGCAGTTAGCCTAGTATGAACCTATGAACCTATAAGGTGTATCTTGGTAGTGAATAAGGGCTATTCTGGGTGATTTCTGTTTATTTTCAATTAGTCTAGCTAATATCTTGGAGGAGGTTTGTATCCATTCAGAGTATTTTGTTATAAATCTTAGTTTCTGTAGGAAGTAATTGGATTGAAGGACAAATAATTTCCTTTGCTTATCTATCATTTGCTTTTCCAAAGCTGGGGTGTGGTTAATTTGAAGCCTATCATCCAACTCTGTAATCTCAGCCATCAGTCGGTTTTCTTTTTCTTTCATCATTTTTTGAGATTAGTAGATTTTTGAATAAAAATTCCTCTGATTACAGTTTTACATGCAGCCCATTGGATGTCATAGGGGATATCTTCGTTGCTAGAGCTATGTCTATCTCGTCAGTGACTGATGAGTTATGTAAGATATTATTATTCAGAGACCAATTAGAGGCTATAGGTATTGTAGGTGGGCTGTGTGAAAAAATTATTATTAAAGTAATCTTTGAATGATCTGAGAAACACCTGGGATCAACAAGATATTTTATTTGCCATTTTATTAGTACTTTGGAGATTAGAAAGAAGACTATACGTGACCAAGAGTTAAAGCAACTAGAAAAATATGTGTAGTTGTTGTTGTTTTGAGTGTTATCACCTAAGGAAACAGGGTCAATCAGACCAAAATGCGAAATTAAATCCAGGAAAGCAAGGGAAGCTTGTTTATTATATGATTTAGCTCTACTAGAGCAGTCAAGGTTAGGGTCGATTACTGCGTTTCAATCTCCTCTCAACATATAATAATAGTTTGGGAAGTTAAGTTAGATGTTATAAATTTTCAAAATGAAGTCATGTTGCCCTGAGCATGGTCCATAGAGATTTAGGACTAAGATTGGCTTAGCAAGTAATGGGGTTAGGCACTTAAAATAGCACCACCTACCCTCTTGGTCTGAACCTTTATCTATAATGGTGGGTTTAAATTAATTTTTAATAATAATTGCTACCCCTTTAGAATTACAACTATTTCCTGCTGAAATTATATCCTTTACCCATTTCTTATTCTTTTCATTTCTCCAGTTTTCTTCAACCATATGAGATTCTTATATAAGACAAATATCTGATTCTGATTTTAAGAGAAGGTGCATTAAAAGATTTCTTTTGTTTTTGTCTTGGAGCCCTCTGACATTCCAGGACGATAGTTTCCACACTGTCTATATTTTTCAGGACCTCTGTTTAAGGTGAAGGTGATTATGGGGTAACCAGGAAGCAGAGATCTACTGTGAGGCTTAAGTTTAATTCGCCAGTTAAGTACCATCATATTATCTAATGAGAATGCAGCACTGGACTCTCTTAAACTAAACCCTGTGCCTACCCACATAGCCCCTATAATTGAGAGAGAGAATAAAAGAACAAGTAAGCATATATTTAAGGCAATTCTGTGATTAACAAGAACAAAAAAAATAAATTTATATTCTGTATACAACACTGACCTAATTCCAAACGTCATCATCAGGTACCCTACTTAGCATATCCAACTAGCTCTTAACTAGAGGTTCTGCTAAAAACAGAGGGTGTACCATAGCCTATGTAACATTACAGATATAGTTGTTAGACAATTTATACATTGAAGTAATATACAGGGATATAGTCCAACTTTCGTAACGGGAGAGAGAAGGGATGTTTAGTAATCTATGATGTTGTTGTTGTCTCTTTCGGCTTATCCCGGTTAGGGGTCGCCACAGTGGAACTCCAGTCCGCTAATGTTTGGTAGTGGATTTTTACGTGCTGAATTACCAGCCCTGATGCACAACCTTCAACGAAGACATGCCCGTTTACGCATGCCTCCACACAGAAGACGCTCTAGCTGAGAATCGAACGCGACAACGTCTTGCTGTGAGGCAACGCTACCGCAGCAACACTACCGCGGGTTTACAATCTATGATGATGTAATAAAAAGATTACATTAAAGAACAGGGCACATGGAAACATCACATAATGTTAAATCTAGTCTACTTATTAGAGCCTTTAACACAGCCCTGTAGTTCATGACGGTTAATCATTGCTATGCTTTTCCAACTAACAGCAAATATGATAACTGCTAATTACACAAACTTCAGAGAAATTACCTGTATTTATCCCTAACAAACCATTATTTTGCATATGAGATCTATACCAAATGAGGAAGTTTATGCTTTCCCCAATCAACAGTTAATTGTAGAGCAGATTGGAGAAATATCGGGCATTGCTTCAGTGACATTGTTGTCTAATGGTTACCAGTCAGTAGAGATTTGCTTTCCTGACACTTCATGCAAGTTTCAAATTATCATACAGGAAGGGACAGAAAAAAAGAAAAGACATCCTGGTAGAGAGAGAGGTGGGAACTACCCGGCAAGCTTAACCCGGCCTGTGCTAAGCTGTTAGTCTATTATAAACCAGTCACCCTCTTAATGCAGGTAGTATCGCATATTGCGACCTTTAGGAGAGATCTACATAAAAGACCTCAGACACCTCGCTGCTTTTACTATGATTTAAATTATTTCTGTACACCAACTTAATAGACATAATGAGCAAGTTGACTTTTAGGGCGCAGAGAGTTCAAAAGCCTCATATACTGCTTTTTCCATAGAACTCATTAGTCAATATTATTTCCGACAGAACAATGCATATAGAAAAAACCTTCACACTGCTACCCTGTTGAAACACAGTTGTAGACCATTCTGTTACTCCTGTATTTGATTGACTCTCATCTTCTGCCATAAAACTTAGGAAACATCCCATTTATCTATCTGATTTTTTTTATTTCAAAATCATCTCTAAGTAACATCTATAATACAGTAAAATCTTGTGAGGAATTGCCCTGACTTGTATGAGCACATATCAGCACTCATGATCCCCAGCAATTCTCCTCACCTTAATAATTCCCTTGGCAGTGTTTCACATTTAATGCATCTTCCTGGGTGCATCGATCTATGCTTAAGAAATTTTTTGACTGCGAAGAGAGGTAGTATTTTTAGAGAAAGCCTTATGGAGACCTACGAATCAGGCTGTGTCAGCAGGAAGCGTTAATTCCCTTTTGCGGTGCACTTGCTTAATGAGAATGACTGTTACCACCGCTTAAGGGTCCCACTGGCTACATCACTTCAGTTTAAAGATTCCCGGGGTCTAGGGTTGATCGCAACTCTTATTCTTTTAACAGAAATTATCTTATTTTGTGAAAGTTAGTGCACAGCTGAGTTGAGGTTGGAAGGATGGGACTGGGAAAAGTAAACAACAGATCTGATAAGGAATGAAGGAGCATTTATCATAACTATGCTTCTGGTAATTTTCCAAAACATTTCATGAATATCGGAATAGCTTCCTTGGACAAAGCCATAGTATACTTATGTCATTTTAATAGAGAGAGAGAGAGTATTTGGGAATCTCATTTGGAACTTAATCTTGTGCTTGATGAGGTCTGCACAATATGGGGATAGTTTGCGACGTCTTTCTTTGATTGCTATGGAAAGATCCTGAGATATTGAGATTTTGTATGTGTTCCAAGTAAAGTGTTTTTGTTTTTTGTATGTAGCTAAGATAGCTTGTACATCTTGGTAATTAAGGAGCTTCATGTAGATGGATCTTGGGCTTGTGTTGGTTTGACTTGTATATAGAGCTCGGTGTGCTCTTTCATACCTTCATTTGGAGACTCTCCTAGATGCAGAAATGTGCTGAAAATTTGCTTAATTGTTGGGATTAATTGATTCTGCTCATATTTTTCCGGTAAGCCCAATAAGATTATTTCTTCTGCTCCTCGCTTCTAGGTCTAGGATTTTTGCTTGTATGTCCAATAGAACCTTGTCTTTAGATCTCACTTCTGCGTTTAGTTGCTCAATCTCCATTTCACTAGATTTGATTTTCCCTTCTACAGAGTCCATTCTCTCAGTGATTTGTTTTAGTGTGTCACCAAATGTACTGAGCTGATCCAAGAAACTTTGGATGGCAGATTGCAGAGATAAAAGGGCGCTCTTCAGATTCTCCATACTGATAGTATTTTCTGTTTTTTGCTTAGTGCAGTCTTTACTTAGTTCTTGTTGTGCTTTAGTTGTTGTCTTTTGGAGGTAACTTCTTTTTCTGGAGAAGCTATTGCTGATAGCTTGATTTTGGAAGTTTGTGTCCATGCCTTCAGCTTCTTTACGCAATTTTTCACAGCGGCTTTGATTTCCTTTTTCCCTAATGGTCGCTGTCTACAGATGAGGTGCTGAAGCCTCCACGCCTCTATTTTACACGTGGAGACTAATGTTATATTCTTATTAGACAGTAAAGAAGAATTTATCCGATGGTACTCGTGAGTTTGAAAACTGATAAGAGAAAACTGGGATACGTGCAGGTTTTCCTTCTCTTTGGGCTGTTTGTAGCTGATGAATTTCTGGCTAATGCAGTATTTTCATATATTTTGGTAAGATCTTTGTGGAGAGGGTGCTAATCAGATGACCACCATCTTGGAATCCTACTATCATCACATTTGGAATGTTTGGACAATCAGCACCATGAACTACGTGAGTCGGTGTCATTGTCTAATACTTTGCTTCCATCCTGTTCATGCAGTGCAAGTAATGTGCAGGTGGCAACTAGACCCAACTTAAATGCAGTAGAGAACAACTTACAGTCTAATGGTGTACAACAGCAAAGTGTTACCAACAACTTGCAATGCTCATTAATTCAACTAGAAACAAATCAAGAGCAACATGGAAGTTCTATGAGTGTTCAGCATGAGAATCATACCTCGGGGCTTATTGGGGTTCCCGTTTTGATGGACTGGATAAACGGAAATTTTTCTTTTTCTATGGAAGTTCAGAATCCACCATGGGGGCAACTGGCTGGAGGTAATGTTAATCTCAATAACAGTATTGTTGACATGCTGAAAGTTTTTGATTCTAAACTTGTCAAACTTAAAAAACTACAACTTGAAATTTCATACTTTAAGGAATGTTTATAACAGTGTATAGTAGCAAAAGGCCTTAGGAGATTTCAGTATCCAACAGGCTTAGTCAATAACTTTGTTTTTCATTTGGAATTATTACAATTATATGACAAACAGGGTTTTGAACTTTTAGAACTCATGATAAAACATTATAATTCATTGGGTGAAATCATCTTAAAAGAAGTGACTGATCTAGATCACAAAATCAAAGCACACCTAGATTTCAACAGGTACCAATATGACTACACAAGAAATTTTACCAGCATTGATCAGTACCTCAATAAACTGAAATCTACTAAGGTTAAAAAACTGCAAAGAGATCACTTAGCTTACGACAATGGTACACCCAAGTCCACCAATATCACAAACAGGGGCATTTAACAACAATAATACTGCCCCTATGCAAGGCCCTTCTTGGATGGGAGATCTGGACTTAAGCTTTAACCTTGACCAACAAATGAACTCTCAGACCCCCTGTCAGGAGGATATGACAGAGTCCTTCACTGTAAGGAGAAGCAAGAGAATTAATAATCAAAATGGAAGGGGTCAGCAGAAAGGTGAGCATAACACTACACCTGGTACAAATTTTCAAAATCCCCAACAGGGGGCTGTCTCCAAATGAGTGAATTATATGAACAACAGAAACAGCAGCAGGAAGTTCAACAAGAAGAAATGTTAGATGTGTACCCAGAGTCCAAAGAGAACCCAAATATTAAGAACAATACAGGAGACTTTCAAATTTTCAACTATTCGGAAGTTAATATCAGTCCCGAATTAGTTGAATTATTGGCTAGGGGTACACCTTTGTACCCTCAAAACAAATTAATGTAGCCAGAGCAATCCTTGACATCAAAAATTACACCAAGAAATTAAATCTGAATATTTTATTTGGTAACAATGACAATAACTGTTCAGATGTCAGGAATACCTTACGTGTACCAAGCACTTTCAGTCCACCACTACATCCCAGCCTACAAATATTCGAACATGCATGTGAGCTTGACTTAAGGTACTTGGAGAAATTTTCTAAGAATGCTACTGTCAAGATGAATGTCAGCAAATATGAATGGGATGAAATTAATTATTTAAGATCACAAAGTTCGGTCTCCTAACCTGACAAAGGTGGTGGCCTAGCCATCATGGACCATCACGAATATGTGAAACAAATGAGGGATATTTTAGCAGGGGAAGCCTACCAAGCAGCTTCCCTTAATTAAATAAATAAGGCATATCAATGGATAAACATGTACTTGAATGATTTATTCATAGCAGCTAGAATTGAAGTTAATGTCTTCAATTATATGACCATGCCTTATCCAAAAATCTCGAGATTATTTGGGATACCCAAGATCCGTAAGGATCTAACCAATCCATCAAGACCTTTAGTGTATGGTCGAGATTCAGTCACTTACACATGCACCAAAGTAGTGGATGCTATTCTAAAAAGATACCTGACAAGTCAGAGTCAAGTCTGTAAAGACTCATGGTCATTTTTAAAAAAAATCAATGACCTTGAATACAGTGAGAACCACAATTTTCTCATGACAGATGTAAAAGACCTTTATACATCTATTCCACACTTGGAAGGAATTGAATGGATTATGGTGATGTTAAGGAAGAAAGGAGCTCTTGATTCAGAAATTTCACTTGTATCCGAGTTATTGGACATTGTTCTTTCAAATAATTATTTTGTGTTTGAGAATGACTTCTACTTGCAGAAAATTGGGGTTGCCATGGGTTCTCCTTGGGGAGCCAGTCTGGCAAACCTAGTGATGGCATTCTGGGAAATGAATTTTGCACTCTATATGGAAGAATGCAAGAACCTTATTTTGTTCTATACCCAGTTCTTGGATGACATTTTTATTATGCTGAAAGGCGATTTAGCAGTAGCTAATAGGTTAGTGGATTATTTTAATACCACCACATCCTTCCTGAAATTCACTCACACTTTTAACAGTGAAGAAACAGCATATTTGGATATTAATCTTAGAAAAAATAGAGAGAGAAATCGATACTTGTCTAGAATTTTCAGGAAAAGCACTTATTAAAACTCATTTCTCCATTATTCCAGCTGACACCCTTACCATCAAAAACACTCGGTCATTAAAGGCCAACTGGTAAGGGCGGCTAAAATTATTACCTTGGATAATGACTTTGAGCTGGAATGTAAGGTATTAAAGAGCATGTTTTTAGCTCAAGTCTACCCCTGTGATCTAATAGATTCAGTTATGGAGGAGGTTCAGAGTAAGAGGTCAGGCTTTTACACACCGATTTGGGGTTTAGGAGGGGTATCTGTATCAACATCAATAGAAAGGTCTGGTTTAGACCCCAATATGGTTAGTCCAGTTACAGAAAATGACTTCACTTTGAGCCTAGTTACCACCTATAACATGGACAGTCATCTTGTACAGAACTTGGTTTGAAAAAACTGGGAATGGCTTAGATGGGACCCGACCTTACTTAGTAGATTAGGTACTTCACCCAAAATCATTTATAGGCGAGGGTGTAATATTAAGAACTTCTTGGAATCTAGCAGACCACAATTGAAGTTTCCTGGGATGTTTAAATGTGAATCCTGAAACTTTTGTAAATTCATAGATGGGGGAAAACACATTTGAAGTGAAAGATCATGTCTTTAGATTAAAAGACAGATACAATTGTAAAACCAAATTGGTAGTATATTTAGCGAAGTGCCAGTCTTGCCCAGTACATTATATAGGCAAGATGGAGTGTAAGTTCCAGGAGTGAGTGTATGAACTTCAGTACGCCATTAACAAAAAGAAAACAGAGAACTCATTGGCTAAACATATTGGAATGTTTCCAAACCATAAATTTAAGTTCAAGATTATTGACCATGTTGGACCCATCTCCCTAAGACTTGCAGAACTTGAACTTTCCTGGCAAATTGACCTCAATGTATATTATTACCCTGGTATTAATGACATGTGCTCGATTAGATGTCTACTTAAATTGAAAAGTTTAACTAGATGACAGTACCCCCCACCCCCCTTTTTTAACAGAATTTATATGTTCATCTTTAGTAGTATTTCACAGTAGCAAATGTAATACCAGGTATATTTAGCCTTAATTTCTTTTAAGGTCATAGAAGGATTGTGTATTACTTATTTAAATAATGAATGCCGTATTGAGGAATTAGTGTATAGCATAACACAGCATGAATGCCACAGATTTAGTAATATGGTTATGCATTGTTAGTTAAAATCTGGTATAACATCAAGTTTACTTCTTGTATATATATCTTTTAGATCTGTTAATGGTTCATAAATATATTTCCTAAATATAAATATGAGTAAAGAGACTTGTAGGCTGGAGAATAAAATACTTGAAATTTATTCCAAAACACAAAGTTAGGTAAGCGCTTTCGAGGCAATCCTCTTCATCAGACCTTAATACATGAATAAATTAACACACAAGGTTTAAATAAAACCAACAACCAATAAAAATTCTTTAAAAATCAGTGAAGCAACCCACTTTTTTTCAAGAGAGGTTTTAAGGACACAGCACTGTTAAGGCCAGGTAGTCCACTATCCACCTTAATTCAGCATATTCAGTTTCATTGTTAATGTCACCTTCTCTAAAACTCACATTCATTTTCTGCAAAACCAAAAATTTTAAATTTTGCTGGTCTCCACAATCTAAAACAGGCTTGGCTAGTGCATTAGTAAGCTTGCTGTTCCTAATATCATTAAGATGTTCCATTACCCTTTCCTTTAAAGTTCTGTTGGTTTTACCAATGTAGGGAGAAAGAAATGTTTTTTTTACCTCCGACATGTACAAGCAGCACATTATGTTTTATAAACGTATTGTGGATGATATCTTCTTTGCTTGGCATGGTGTTGAGACACAATTAGATAGATATGTCTTATTCTACCCTTTCCAATACTCAAGCTAAAGCACTACCTCCTATTATCTTTATATACTTTCTTCACATTGTCATTATAATGCCCAAAGTATGTTCTGTGCTTAAATTTTTTTTACTGTGTACATATTTTTCATGCTTTAATTTTTGATTTGGGTATTTACTTTTCCTCTCATGCGTGTAACACCTTAAGTATTTTGTAAAGACTGTTTGATTATCATGCTGTTAGATAGCGGAGCTTTTCTCCTCGGGCCTCCACTGAAAATGGACATGTATCCAGTTGGACTAGCCCGGTTAACAAATGTAAAATAAATAAATAAATAATAAATAAATATGTTAGGTTACTCGATAACACAACTGGGTACCTATCCTTCTCCCTTAGTCACTCCAAAGGTGAAATCAGCTTTCTGGATGTAACTGAGAGTAAAAATATGTTTGGTAATATCTCGACCAGAATACATAGGAAGGATTGTAGGAAGAACAACATTTTTCACCGCTCCAGTATGCGTCCTAGAGACATTACTAAGGATATAGTTAAGAACCAAGTCTTACGCTGCAAGAAATTACATACAGACAGGGAAGAATTAATGGAAGCCATGAGTCATCTCACAACAGAGTTTGTTGAGAGAGGATATAAGAAGTCTGATATTGACAGAGCGATAGTGGAAGTAGATTGATATGAAAGTTACAAAACCAAACCCTACTATTCAGATGAGCATCTAGTGAATGCACTCCCAGGAAGGCAGATCTCCTGAACATCTGTGAATAGACTATGTCTTACTTTTTCTAATGATGTCAACAAGACATGTGACATCATTAAAAAGAACTGACCCATTCTCTTTAGTGACCCTGAAATCAGTCATGTTGTTGGTTCTATACCCAGTTTTAGTTTCAAAAATGGCAAGAATTTGAAAAAGAAACTTTGTTGCAAACAGAAGAAAATATGTGACAGGTTTGTCTCTCAGCGTAGAGGGACTTTTTCTTGTAGAAATTGCAGAATTTGTAATAGTATTTGGTCTACTTGCATGATTTTACACCCTGTGCATCAGAACCTGTAGAGTTTTTATTTTATGCAGATTGCTCTACTAAAAGCATTGTGTATTTTGCTAAGTGTAGTCTCTGTAGTGCATTCTACATTGGTAAAACCAATAGAACTTTAAAGGAAAGGGTAATGGAACATCTTAATGATATTAGGAACAGCAAGCTTACTAATGCACTACCAATGCATGTTTTAGATTGGGGAGATGAGCACAATTTTAAATTTTGGGTTTTGCAGAAAATGAATGTGAGTTTTAGAGAAGGTGACATTAACAATGAAACTGAATATGCTGAATTAAGGTGGATAGTGGACTTTAAGGTATACTTATCACCTGGGCTTAACATTGCTGTGTCCTTAAAACCTCTCTTGAAAAAAAGAGGGTTGCTTCACTGATTTTTAAAGATTTTTTATGGGTTGGTAGTTTTATTTAAAGATTGTGTGCTAATTTATTTGTGCAATAAGGTCTTATGAAGAGGATTGCCTCGAAAGCGTTTACCTAACTTTGTGTTTTGGAATAAATTTCAAGAATTTTATTCTCCAGCCTACAAGTCTCTTTACTCATATTTATATTCTTGGGTTCTTGGTTCCACCATCTCTCTACTTCCTACATATTTCCTAAATATATTTTCTGAACCGCCAGCTGAGTTATCTTTCTGGAACAGGCAATTAGCAATGAAGCCGCAAGAAATGTTGTAGCAAAAAATGTTGTAGTATGGAATTTCAGTAGTGTATCGTGTATATTATTTAAAGTATTCATTAGCGCTATCATGTGTTTTAGTGTTGTAGAGATTAAATATTTTTATGTACATATATTCATTTCCTAAGCACTTTAGAATTACTTAAATGAAATTTCAAAGTAATTCTTTATAGGTAACTTTATTTATTTATACATTTATTTGTTTTTCTGGTCTTAAGTAATATTCATTAATACATTTGTTTATGATTTAATTTTTAAATCATAGCTTCAATAGTCTATTTATGGATGTTAACATTGTTTTAGTTTTAAACAGTATTATTTCATAGTGTGTAGAACAGAAAGTGTTAATTATAGTTGCTGATGTCATCACAGCATGTGAGCAGACTGGCTCAAGCACTTCCTGGTATCTTATTTAACTGAAACTTGTATTGTGTATGTATGTATGCATCTGAAGAAGTTTGATTTTATTAAATGAAAAGCGCTTTATGCACTTTTAAACTACTGATAGCTTTTTGAAGCAATTTTCTTTCTATTTTAGTAGTTTTTTTGTGTTTTTTTCAGCCATATTATTTTCACTAACAAAAGATTTTACACTGGATTGGTGGCTGACATTTTGTGGTTTAGCGGGAAGAGGATGTGTGTGAAAGTGATTGTTCATTGCCACTGTAGCACAGGGAGTAGCATTGCAGTTTCATAGTGCTTTACTCTGGTTGAGTTCTTGGATGTGGTTTTTCTTTGCAGTGTCTGTATGTGTGTGCCCATGTGCTCTGGTTTCCTCCAGCATTTCAAACAGCAGGTAAAATGGAATTCCTCCAGTTTCCATGAAGGTTAACAATGAGTGAGTGAGTGTGTGTCTGTGTGTTTATTACGGGGCTGTATTCCCACATAGGATTTGTGTATCTTTACAAACTGTCTTGTTAGGATATTGTGAGCTACTATTTTTTCAGCTACATTAAGTCTTGGGCACAACTTGCATCTTCCTTAAAAGAAAACATAAGACTGAAATTTTCTTACTCATGATTTTTGATCAGACCACCATTGGATTAAAAGGTTCAAAAAATGTTCTAAAATGCACCTAAGAGCATCTCCACCCCTATGGCTTTTGGAGGTCCTGGCTTAATTGAGTTATTTCTTAAATGACTATTACTATGCTGTCATGACCAGGTAAGGTGTGTTTAAAGGAAATAAGGAAAACTAAAGTTGAGCAGCAACACCAAATTTCTTTCCTTAATCTTAATTTCTGATCATGCCATCACTGGATAAAATGATTATGTAAAAAAAAATAATAATAATAAAAATGCACTTCAGAGCATATACAAATTTATGACTTCTTGAAAAAAGTTGAATAATAAGGCAACATGTGAGAAAAGGGGAAAAAATAATATGCATAGCGTGAGGAACCTGGCATGTGGGGTAAATAGTAACAGTAACCCTCTTCAAGACATCTTTGAAACACCTCCTCTCCTCATCTTGGCTGTGCACATGTGCTAACACCACATCTCATATAACCTAACTTCAACCATCACAACTATTCTCACCCAACTCTAATACTCTGGCATCCTGCTTTCACATCCACCTTTTTACTTACTCCGCCTCTCCATCCTGTCCACTTCCCTCTTCTACTAACCCTCATTGTCCTAACATTGATCCTTCCTGTCTACTTCCCTCTCTTCCTAACCTTTATAGACCTACCATTGAACCAGGAGAGACATTCAGGTACTCTCGCAGCCTACCTTAATACCATACCACCATGTATGTCTGCAACAATATCCACCGACTTTGCTGATTCCTGCAACAGGACTCGTATAGCCTATTGCTCAGCTATTACACCTCCTAAACATGTGAAAAGTTTAAGTACCTAGTCTCTAATTAATTCCTATATCTGCTTTGCACCCACTGCATGAAGTGTCCTGTATAAATTTTGCTAGCTGAAAACTACTCATATGGAATGTTCTCATGTATATACTCTGTATTGCTTGGATATCTTTGATATGAGAATGATTACTTGTGTACTGTTTTTTCACCAATTGTATAAGCTGCCAATAATATGTACTGTGTCTTTATTAATGTAAATTTTGTATTGTATGTGAAATGTCTTATATGTGGAGCTTTTCTCCCTGGGACTCCACTGAAAATGGGCACTTGTGGCCCAGCTGGACCATCCTGGTAAACAAATGCAAATAAATAAATGGACATACAGCAGGCCATGCTTAGGGCACCATTTCTCCCAAATCCAACCCTGTACATAGAGTTGTTGTAATATATCAACATTTCAACTAAATGTCAGTAACTGTGAATGCCCTTATGTCATATGAGGCAACATAGTGTGGTACCAGGCCTGTTGTGATGTAAGAGCACCGTAGCTACAGTTCATTCTGTGCACACTACTCCTAAAACTCTGCAACATGTTTACTTAGGAGAGGTAGTGACAGTGTGATACTTGTACTGGAAGTGTCCAGGAGGCCTCCAACTTAACATTTGCTGGGGTCCCCCAATATGCTATCATCATCCCTGTGCACCCTGATATGGTATTCCATGTGTTACATCTGATCAGTGATGCATTCCATGACCTTGTTGGTGAATGTGGCAGAAGGGTTGCAGGTCATGTTCCTACAGATGGCAATGTTGTTGTTTCTCCCAATGGTTAGTGCAGTCCGACTTTGAATGTCCTGTACTGATTGCATTATAATCAGATCCTCCAGCAGTCATGCAACATATGGTGCTGTGCAGTTGGTGCACATTTTCTCACAAAACAAGGAGTGGGCTAACCATCTCTACAATGCTATGTGTGGCAACTGTTAGTGGCTGGAGCACTGACCTGCACATGTGCTGGTTAATTCCAGGTATCATAGCCACATTGGGGACAGTCCCATAGTCAGGGTAGTACCATCATTCTCACAGATGGACGGCATGAGGGACAAGATGACTGTAGTGTATTGGTGATGCTATGGGCATAGCCTGCACAGCCTCTGTAATGCAGGATGCAAGAGAGTCTTCCTCCTGCAGTGTTGCAGACAGTGACACTATGTCATCATACTGTTTCACAGCTTCCTTTCTGACCCCAGCCCTATTTTGCCCTGTTGTGCTGAACCCACCACCAGTGGAACCTGTGAAAGCATGAACACACATCTTTGTGTTCCACACACACATATACAGTAACTTGATAACACCATCTGGTATGCACAGTGCTACACATGAAAATACCACTATTGCTCCTATTGACAGATGTACCTTGTCAATCAGAGCATTGCATTTACAGATTAGGTGTGACTAGCAGAATAAATATGCAGGGAGTGTTTGGTCAAGTCTTGACTCTGAACATGCAGTGATGTCTGTTATAATGGACAGTAATAGAAATGACCACCCTGCTACTTCCCTACAGATAACAGTTGCTCACTGTCAGACAAGCTCCCACACTGAAGCCTCCATTGATATAAGGGGTTGCTCCCTTGGCTAGCATACACCAAAAACTCCTCAATATTAGTGAGATGCTTCTGTGTTGTGATTCAACCCCTGTGGTAGACCTGTCAGTTGCAAACTCCCATGACCTTCACATGAGGTATTATATCAATAACCTTTTGTTGCACCCGTTATAGAAAAATTATGTCTACTTACATCATTCTGATCCAAATAATGACTGTCAGTAGTAGCACCTTTGCCCAGAAAGTGCATTCATTATATACTGAAGGCCTACAGTAGCACCATATTCTTTTAGTTAATGAACCTTTCAAGGCACTGTGATTTTCAGGTGACCATGACAGTAGATGTACACCTGAGAACAAAACATCTTAGTCAGTGAGAATGTATGTGATACTGTGTCATGTGTATCACCATGGCTTTGTTCTCTTAATGCACCTAGGTAATAGCTTCATTTACAGCTATACATGCCTTTGTCCCCAATTTATGTACTGTAGCTATCATCAAACATATGGCTTTGGAACACCAAACCACTTGAAACATGTAATCTCCATAGTTTCCTGTGTTCACACTTTGAACCCCATTTAGCCACAAATAGACAGTTCTGTGCCATGACAGCATCATGGAGTGTTTCAGGCACCTAGGCAGCGAGACATTTCCCTGTGGTACATTTGTCTGGGGACACTTGGCTGAAGTGACATTCAGCTGCAGAGAAATATGGATGTTTGCAAATTCCCTATGAGCAAAGAGAAGCACACACTGCCATACTCACAATTTTAATAACCAAATGCATGGTGGCAGAAGTAATGAGTGTTGTGCTCACTGTACAGTACATACTTATAAAACTACAACATGTGGAAGTGTGCTACAGCATGGAGGAAATCCTGCAGTGTACTGTAGTCACATTTATGCTCCATTATGCGTTTTAGGTAATGTTCCCTAGACACTGTGAAGGGAGTAGTGGTCCACACACTCCAATTATAAAGGCACTGCCCACTGTGCACTGCATTCTTACTGACATGCCCTCTGGCCAGCCTGCTGTTGATGCCTACCATATTGCCTGCTGCCTCATGTTCCCTTGGGGACCATGGACATTGTTTTCCCCCATGACTTTGGTTCTTGAAGTTGTGGGCATGGCAACACATACTTCTTTGCCCAAAGGGAATTTGCAAATAGCCATATTTCTCAGCAGCTATCACTTCAGCCATTTGTCCCCAGTCAGATGTACCACAAGGAAATGTCTCACAGCCTAGGTGCCTGAACCTGTTAGCACTATATCAAGTGTCAGTGCCTTTTTGTGCAAAACAACTTTCAACTGTTCAATTTCAAAACAGAAAAATGTGAGTAATGTCTATAATAACTGAACATCACAGAATTAAGAACAGATTGCAACTTGATAAAGCAACAATAACAAATCTTGTGGTGTATTTGAGACAGTAAGACCAACTTAGTGATATACATACAAATGGAACTCCATGACGGGAACATTACCTAAAATGCATACTGGAGCATAAATGTGACTACAGTAGCCTGTGGGATTTCCTCCATGCAGTACCACACTTCTACATGTTGTAGTTACATAAGTATGTACTGTACACTGAGTACAACACTCATTACTTCTGCCACCATGCATTTTGTTATTAAAGCTGTGAGCATGGCAGTGTGTGCTTCTATTTGCTCATAGGGAATTTGCAAACAGCCATATTTCTCTGCAGCTGAAAGTCACTTCAGCCAAGGGTCCCCAGCCAAATGTACTACAGGGAAATGTCTCGCTGTCTAGGTGCCTGAACCCTGTGCTAACAGGGTAAAAGTACACTTATGGGTATGCTAAAGAAGGCAGACAGTGCCACAGTCTGTGAGCAATACACCATGGGTACATATTGGCAAGAGCTTAGCACATTACAATGAGCATGAGGCATCTCATGCAGATGCTCATGAATGGCATATGTACATGTACAGCACAATGGTGCAGTGCTGCATTGCACAAGACAAGATTTACACGTGTGTGCCACTATACACAGGTCTACCATACTGCTGCCCGAAGGCATCCACTAGGGTGTTGTGGCTGCCTCAACTACTACCAAATTAGGGCTCCTACATGTTGTCCAAGGAAGGGCAGGAATTTGTTGTTCTTCCAGTATAGAGACTTTAAATACAACCTGCATGGCCTGTATGAAGATCCCTTGAAGGTGGACATCTAGTATAAATTGGGCCCAGTGTTCAGTGACACCACATTGATCAGTGCTGTCACTGATATGATAGTTTAAGGTAGTGCCATTCTAACCTGCTCTGATAAGGGGAGAGAATGGTTCAGGGCAGGAGGCAAAGATGTACAGTAAGCACATATATTTTGGATACTATACCAATGCCTTGTACTATATACGATTGTGTTCATGTTTTGAATTTGCAGAGGAGAATTAGGTAATTAGGTCAACATAGCTAAATACTGCAGGAGGAAGGATTGCGTATTCCAGCAGTGGAGTGTGCATGGCTTCTGTGCCAGTCAACTGTGCATCTGTGACTGGGTCTTACTTCATTTGTGTGTGATAATGTTTTCCCATTGCATTGCCTTTAGGCAAGTGTAGTTGTGAAAGAGGAGAAGAGGAGGCCGCAGTCACCAAAGTCTCCATTAGCTGCTGCATCTAGGGCTTGGTCAACAGTGGCCACCAGATCCATCTCTCAACAGTGGGATAGTGGTCTTCATGCTGGAGATGATTTAGATGGTTCATTGAATGCCCTTTATGTATACTTTTCAGAAGTGTGAAGGGTTTTCTCTTGAAGGTGGAATAAAAGTGTCTCTAGTGGTCCCCTCCTATCAGCTGCAGGGGTCTGTCACTGCCAAAGACTACAATCAACTGGATTCCTACTTTTGCAACATAGCATACATTCTGTTGTGATTGGAAACGTTTTGTGAATAGCAGGCCCCATCCATCAGTCCTCCAGGAGAGCAACTATCTCAGAATGTTGACCACCTGAATGAGTGTTTCCTGAGTTTGCTGCCCTCTTGTCTGGCCTCTGTTCTAACCATAACCAGTAACCCACATTATTCCCTTTTCAGTGCATTTTCTCCATTATGTGTCATTTTCTTGCCATTCCCATAACAAATTGCCCAGCCTCTTTATGTATGCATGCATCCACTGTCCTTACTGCACCTGTTGGTTTGCATTTTATGGTTGTCTGCCTTTGCTACCTGTTCTTCTCCCTCTATCTCATCTCCGGCCATCCCACAGTATCTTGCCAACCTAACCTTCTTTCATGAAACTTACAAAAGGGGATCTTCCCAGCAATACTCATCATTCCTTTCCCTCACCATTTGTACCTTATAGTTAGCCTTTGGTGTTTACCGCTGCTTGCTGTTTTTTTATTTTCGTACTTCCTTCTCCAGCCCAATTTCCTCCTCACTTACATCCTGCATAAGTTGCTGCTGCGCACACCCACATTGATCTTCTTGTTATCTGGTATGCTCAGCTGCTCTGCCAAGTTTGTGGTGACAAAGTGCTAGCAACAGCTAAACATCACTGCACTGCAAGCATTAGCATGCACTGACTAGCTGTACTAACCTTCCTTAGTTGTGACATACATCACTGCCATGCATGCTGCTGAAGAGCTGCTTCAGCCTTAGAAGAGTGTGGCACTGTTCATTGGTTTTCTGTTACATCTCTATTTTCTTATATGGTACGTTGGTCAGTATGCAGTGCTGAGACTTCCTGCTATAAGTCTAATGAGCTCTGTGGCACATTATGCATCCTAGGTGTGCAGCACTTGTTATGAATCAAAACCTGTATATAATTGCCATCACTTGTAAGGGCATCATTTTTCCCCTTCAGTAATTAAAATCTTAGTTTGGCTAGCACACATCAGATGAGACAGATGACAGGAAAATCTGAAGTGCATTAGTATGCAATATAGGGATGGCTGGCTTGTAGGAAGCAGACACATTTCAGAATAAAGGAAGTTGCAGTTGTTGAGATTTAGTATTGTTATTCAGGCTCAGAGGAAGAAAAGTAAGGCACTGCAACATAATGTGACCATAGTAACACTAAGTGAAGCAGGTTCTTTTTTTTTTTTTGAAAACAACTTTATTGAATTTTCAATAAAAGAACTAAATACAAAAGATGTTCAAGTATATTCAATACAAAAGTTAAACAATTTATAACTAATTAAGGAACATAACTATTTACAATGACACTCACATGTATATCAGATTTTAATAAATATGTTTTCACAGTTAATTTTTTTTCTATCAAATCAAATAATTTTTTCCACAAACTTATTTTATGTTTTTATTTGTTCTTGACTTGATAGTCAATAACTCTAGATTGCAGACTTCAGTGAGAGGTATTTTAAATTCTCGAAATGATGGAAGAGAATCAGATTTCCAATTGTTATTATTTTCCTTGCTACAGACAGTACTGTCCATATTATTGGATATTTCATTTTATTAACACTTTGATGTATTGGAGTGTTAAATAATATTAAAGACTTGATTAACAAAGTTATCTGTAAACAAGCCTTGTAAGAAAATTTATATCTTCCCAAAATTTTGTTAATAGTATGCAATCATAGAACATATGTGACCAGTCAGCTTTCGATATCTTTGTACATCTCCAACACGTTTATGTTCTTGTTGAATTTGTTAATGATATGTGGTGCAATGAAGGATCTATGCATAAATGTCCAAGTATAAATTCTCCACTTTAAAGAAGATGTAGTTTTATAAGTGGATTCTAAAATATTAAGTTTATCTAGATCATTGGGAAGATGAGAATTAATTGTATTAAAGTAGTCCCAATATTTTCGAGGATGTTGATTTGTTTCATCTCTTAATATTTTACAAATATGTGATAATGTAATATTAGCAATATTTGCATTTTGAGTGCTTGTAATTAGAAATGACATTTTTGGTATAGATTGTATTAAATCTCGAGGCATTAATTCTAAAGCATTTGATAAATGTTGTCTACATTCTTGTAAATTTAACCAATATATGTGTTCTATTTTAAATTCATTTTTCAGGTCCTCTAAAGACTTAATTATGTCCTTTTCTCATTAGTTGAGACCAATAAATTAAACCTCTCTCTTTGAAAATTAACATTTTTGTGAAATCTGTTGAGAGTATAAGACCTTGAGTGAAGGATATTGGATAAAGAAGAAAGAACCAAACTTTATAATTTGTAAACTTAAAGTTATAATTTCTAAATTTCTTAAAAAGAGTTAGCATATAGTTTGATTTATATGATTTAATTGACTGTATTATAAAAAATCTTTTATCATCCATAGGATAGAGTTCTTTATTATTTTTTTTTGATTATTTAGCGAGATAGTAGAATCCCAACATAATAAAGTGAAGTGTAATTTCCATTTAGAAGAGTAGTTGTTAATTAAGAGGGAAATTGGGCGGCACAGTGGTGCAGCCGTTAACGTTGTCGCCTCATAGCAAGAGTTTCTCCGGTTCGATTCTTTGCCGGGGTGCCTTCTGTGTGGAGTTTGCATGTTCTCCCTGTGTTCGCGTGGGTTTCCTCCGGGTACTCCGGTTTCCTCCCACATTCCAAAGACACGCATCTGGAGCGTTTCTACCTGGGCCTCTGCTGAAAACAGGCTCTATGGAACCTAGTCGGACATTCCCGATCAACAAATGTTAAATAAAAAAAAAATAAAAATAAAAATAGTTTTAATAAATCGAGGACATTGTATATAATTCCAAATTTGGAAAACTTATACCTCCTTTTGTCCAATCATACATGTGGTAATTTAAAGCAATTCTATGCTTATTAGGATGCCAAAAGAATTTAATCATTAATGTATTGAATTTTTTATTATAATCTTGGAAGGAAATAAAACAATGATTGAATTATGTAAAGTATTTTAGGGAGGATAATCATTTTGATGATTGAGAGTCTTTCTTCCATAGTAAATAATAGTCTATTCCATTTATTTATTAAATCTTCTATTCTAGTTAGACAGTTACTATAGTTTACTTGAGCAATATTTTTGATATTATTTGTAATTACTATTCCTAAATATGTTATCTGATTGTTCTGAGGGATATATTTTTTGTATTTCTGAGGAATTGTAATTCCTTCTATATTACCAAGAAGTATTTTGGTTTTATTACTGTTAAAAGTTAGACCTGCTATTTTTTGAAACTTCATAATATTGTCAAATACTGCTGGGGTATATTTATTATTTTCTTCCAAAGTTATTAAAATGTCATCAGCAAATAATTGTAGTTTAGAAGAAGTAGTAGAATTCAACTTGAAACCTTCAACTCTTTCATCATCCCTTATTAAGTTGGCCCATGGTTCCATAACTAGTGTAAATAATAATGGTGACAAGGGACATCCTTGTTTAGTTCCCTTTATAATAGGTATTTTCTCAGAAATGGTAATACCAATTTTAATATAAGCTTGACTATCTTTATATAAATTGAATATAAGGTTTGTAAAATTATTCGAGAAATTCACCTCTTCTAAGAGTATGAATAGGTAATCCCAATTAACTGAATCAAAGGCACAGTTTATGTCTAAGCTTATTAGGGTTAAGTTTCTATTTAATGTTTTTGCAGCATCTATCAAATTAATTGTTCTTTTAATGCTATCATAAGTATTTCTGTTAACTATAAAACCAGTTTGGTCTTCATTAACTAGGGATGGTAAAAAATTCTTAATCCTTTCTGCATATATGGACATGAACATTTTGTAGTCAGAATTTAATAAAGAGATTGGTCTATATGAAGAATATTTGGTGGGATCTTTATTTGTTTTAATTATTGGAATAATAAAAGTATATTTCCATGATGGGGGAATAATTGTGTTATTTTGGGATAAATTCTATACACACTGAGTAGAGTGGATAAGTTGCTGACCGCAGCTGTTAGCTGAGATATATAAGTAAACTGTTATTTTTCGGTTATCTATACAGATTGTTTTTAACAATTAATATATAGCACTTTTATTGTCTGCTTTTTAGTCTTTGAGTGTATTTTATTGCTATTAACTAATCTGCACAAGTAACTGATTTGTCTGCAGTTAAAAGCATTCTGTATCTTTATAAATCTTTGCTTTATCTAGTGCTGCTGTCCATAGGTTATTGTTTCTAGCTGAAGCCTCTCTAACTTGGCTAGATTGTGTTAATAGTCTGCTGAGTGGGGGCTGGTTCTTTTGTGTTCTTGTAAAAAAAAAAAAAAAAAAAAAGTTGTTGTTCTGGTATTTAAGCCCTAACTATGATAGGGTTTCTGTCTATACACACTGAGCAGAGTGGATAAGTTGTTGACCGTAGCTGTTAGCTGAGTTATATAAGTAAACTGTGTTTTTTCGATTATTTATACAGATTGTTTTTAACAATTAATATATAGCACTTTTATTGTCTGCTTTTTAGTCTTCGAGTGTATTTTATTGCTATTAACTAATCTGCACAAGTAACTGATTTGTCTGCAGTTAAAAGCATTCTGTATCTTTACAAATCTTTGCTTTCTCTAGTGCTACTGTCTGTAGGCTATTGTCCCCACCCTCCTTCCCAGTTGGTGTCTTGCTCTTATACTTGGTGGCTTTGCAGTTGCCCGCCCCTACTGTAAATCTGATCTGTGACACTCCTCCCGGTCTAGTGTCATTAGCTCATTGCCTTAATATTGCTACAACTCAAGTGCTGTAGGATGCACTGCATCTGAAGTGTCTGTGTGTTTTAGCTGCTTTTCTATATATATAGACTCCTCTGTTTCTTTAACTAAATAAGCTCTGCAAAGTTGTTTTTTGCACTTTTAAAGTATGTTTTTGCTTAGTTTAACTGGTAGGCTACACACTCAAGTGTGCTAGCCAAATTAAAGCATTTACTGTGTTTCTGTACTTAATTTCTGCTACTTTGTAAAAAAAAAAAAAAAGAAAAAAAGAAAAATAAATAAATCCTTGTTTCCCACCTTTACTGGCCTAGAATAGTCCAGTCTTCAGGTATTGTTGATCTCTGGGCTGTGTCATAGTTCCTGTGTTGCCCATATCCTTATTTGGATAGGAGGAAGCTTCTTTGTTCACCAGTGAAAGTGGGGAGCTCTGAGCAGCCTATCTGTCCCTTGAGGAGTGGTTCCAGCCCAGTGACCTGTAGCTTATTGGCCGTTTTGGGCCCTTTCCTATCTCTTTCTAAACCCCTGCTTTAAAGCCAGCTTTAGCATGCTTTTGCGCTTGTAATTTAAAGTTTGTCCTGTTTGTTGCATTTACCTGTTGAGGCTACACACTTAAGTGCGCTAGCCAGTGTTACATATTTATTGCATTTTTCTGCTGTTTGTTGCAAACAAGAAAAAAAAATTATCCTTGTCTCCCATCTTTCCTGACCTAGAGTAGTCCAAATACAGGCTTTGCTGTATTCTGGACTTTTGGAAAGTTCCTGTGTTGCCCATTTCCTTCCTTGGATAAAGGGAGGCTTCTTTGTTCACCAGTGGCAGTGGGGAGCTTGGAGCAGCCTATCTATCCCTGGAGGAGTGTTCCCAGCACAAGAAGCTGGTAGTCTGTTTGTTGCAAAAAAAAAAAATTTATCCTTGTTTCCCATCTTTCCTGACCTAGAGTAGACCAAACACAGGCTTTGCTGTATTCTGGACTTTTGGAAAGTTCCTGTGTTGCCCATTTCCTTTTTTGGATAAAGGGGAGCTTCTTTGTTCACCAGTGGCAGTGGTTGCCCATTTCCTTTCTTGGATAAAGGGAGGCTTCTTTGTTCACCAGTGGCAGTGCGGAGCTTGGAGCAGCCTATCTATCCCTGGAGGAGTGTTCCCAGCACAAGAATCTGGTAATCTATTGGCCGTTTTGGGCCAATTTCTAGCTCTTTCAAGTCCCACTGTATAAAACCCACTTTAGCGCAGCTTTGCGTGATTTTGCGCATAGCACAGCATCGGGCAGCACCGCTTAACTGGGTTTAAACCATTCTCAGCTCCACAAAGTCTGCTCTTCAATTTTTCCCTTAGAACTGATCTAGTTCCCATAATAAACACCCTATTCCCACTCTAAAGCCTGGCACTTGCACACTAAAGCAATTATATAAGTCAGCACTAAAAAATTAAAAGCACTACACCCTCACAAACTCCCCTTGAGTACTTTGTTCCCCATTGGCCCTTTTTTCAATTATAAAGGAATTCCCAATACTATTCTAGCATGTCCAAAGGTCAGTTGTCAATCTCCTCTCCGGTCCAGCTTTTGAATCTGGGAATCTTGAGGCAATGTTACAACTGCCTCATGTACACAGACAACCCTCTCCTCCTCCCAAAAAATTCCAACACATGTGAGAGATGCAACCATATAGCCAAACTGGAGGCTAAGCTCTCTCAACTCAGTACTGGCGTAACCAGTCAGGAGGAGAAGGAAACCACACTCACTACAATTCCAGTCTCACATAGACCTACCATGACAGCAAACCAAACACAAACACACAAAAACATACTCGGAGGCTCTAAATAAAAATCTGCCTAAGCAGCAGAGACCTCCAAAGCAGACACCCAAGAAACCGTTACCCCAAAACAAAACACGTGCAAAACATAGCTCACAAAGCCAGTGTGCCAAACAGTCACAGCCCTTAAGGCTAAACAACACATCTGATACACTTGTAATAGGTGACTCTATCATCAGGCACACTGACGTCCCGCTCACCAGGCTGAACAAGGAGAAGGTCACAGTGAGCTGCCTGTCGGGTGCTAAGATCCGCCACATGACACAAGCACTCAGGTCACTCCAAGGCCAGTACAAATATAACTCAGTCATTGTCCATGCTGCTGTGAATGACCTGAGACGTACCTCCCTGGACTACATGAAAAGAGACATAGAGGAGCTCTCTGAGCATGTAGCCCAGGCCGGTATGACCTTGACCTTGAGTAGCATCTTACCCTCACCAAGAATGATGCCACAATATGAAGACAAGATGATCAATTTCAACAATTGGCTTAAGTATTGGTGTCATTCAAAGGGGATCCAATGCCTGTCTGCCTGGGATGACATGCTCGACAAGCCACGATGCTTCGCTAGGTACGGCTTGCACCTGTCACCCCTGGGCTTTCGGATATTGGCAAAGGCTCTTGCCACCCCCATAGTGCCTTTTTTAGGCAAGGTTCAAAAGACAAACCCACCTCCATAGGTATCACAAGGGATAAGAAACTAAGAGTAATGCTACTCAACACCAGAAGTCTAAACCTCAAGATGCATGCAATCAAAACTCTCCTTAGCATGGAGAACATTGATATCTGTGCAGTAACAGAAACCTGGTTCAAGGCTCCCGAGAGCACCCCAGCACTACCAGGATATACCTCATACCATGCTTTTCGGCCCCAAAACTTGGACCGAACCACAAAAGGAAGGGGAGTATCGATATTCATCAAAGATACCCACACCTCCAGGTTGGTGGCAAAGCATGAAGCATCAGAGACTATCCATGTGCAACTAACAGTGGGTAAAACTGCCTTCCAGTTTATAGCCTGCTACAGACCACCCTCCCAAACCCAGGAACCCCACTCGGCCTTCCTGAGAACAAATATGAAGGTCTCTCCAAACACCATTATATTGAGCGACTTCAACTACCCTAACATAGACTGGGAGCATTTCTCTAGCTCCAAAACCCTAGCCCAAAGGTTCCTAGAATTTATAAACTCATATGCTATGGAACAACTTGTTGCCATTCCCACAAGAGGGGAAAACATACTGGACCTGATCATCACCAACATGGGGACTCTATGCTCCAGACCAGAAGTGTATCCCTCACTGGTAATATCAGACCATAAACTAATCTCACTAGATATTCACATCCCGACCCCAGCCCCTGCCCAGAAAACCACAGTGAAAAACTTCTCTAAAGCAAATTTCACACTCCTAAAAACCAAGGTGGAATCCTTCAAAGTCCCCAGGCCTGAGGAAAATACATCCCAGACTGCAGAATCCTTTATAAACGCATTCTATGAACACCTTCAGGAATGCATGGATCATGCAATCCCAAATAAAACCAAAACCCAATCCTCCAAATTTAGGCGTCCTGTCTGGTGGACCCCAGCCATAAACAAACTATACAATATAAGGAGGAAGTTACTACATGATAGAGCAAAATCCCAAAAAGAGAAGGCAGCTCTGATCAGTATTAGCAAAAAACTACGGGCACTCATAAAATCGTCTAAGGCCAGCTTCGGGAGAAAAATTGCACAGGACACTAAGGATGATCACAAGGCTTTCTTTAGTTATGTTAGGAACCTGGGTGGGAATTCCCAGATATGCTCAGAATTAGTCCAAAATGACAAAAAATACACCAAACCCACAGACATTGCCAACATCCTAGATGACAGGTTCAGCGCAAACTTCTCCCCCCCTTCCCCACCAAAAGGGTAAATATCTATCCCAGGAGAGTGCTGCCCCCCTGACATCTCAGATGCTCAGGTAAGAGCCACCCTCTCCAAAGCAAAAAACACAGCATCAATGGGACCAGATGGTGTCCCAGGCTGCATTCTACATGAACTCCAAGAAGAACTAAACCCAAACATAAAACTACTGTTCAATCTCAGCCTTACTACAGGATATGTACCCAAAGAGTGGCGTACAGCAACAGTGGTCCCTCTCCACAAAGGTGGTGCCTGAACAGATCCTGGAAACTATCGCCCCATAAGCTTGACTAGCTTGGTCTGCAAAGCTATGGAAAGGATCTCATAAATAAAGATATTGGGGACCTACAGACACTGGATCCTACCAGTTCGGCTTTGTTAAGGGCAGACCCTGCCTCTTAAACCTGGATGATTTCTTTGAAACAGTAACCAAGGCCATTGACGAGGGGAAGGTGGTCCACACAGCCTATCTGGACCTTGCAAAAGCCTTCGATACAATACCCCACTCGGGCATTATAGATAAGCTCACCAGCTTAAATATAAACCACTATGTCACTAGATGGGTTGCAAACTGGCTCAAGGACAGAACTCACATGGTTAGAATTGCTTTAGCCATGTCAGACTCCAAACCAGTTACAAGTGACGTCCCACAAGGCTCAGTCCTGGGACCTTTCTTGTTCGGTATATATTTCTCGGAGGTACAGGCTAACACGGAAGGACTGTGGCTGACCAAGTTCGCAGATGACTGCAAACTGGGCGCCATAATAGACTCTCCAGCCGACACAAGCATCCTACAAAATGGCCTCATAGAAACAGACAACTGGTGCCAGAGCCATGGCCTCAAGCTAAACGCCAAAAAGTGTATAGTCATCCCCTTTGGCAAAAACAAAGTGCCCACAAATTACCACATAGGTGGTAATCCATTAAGTATGGAAGAAGTAATTAGGGACCTGGGGACCCAAGCAATCTCTCATTTGACAACCACGTGGCCAAAGTGGTTAGAAAAACATATTATATAGCCCACCTAATCATGAAGGGATTCACATCTAGATCAGGGGAGGTCATCGTGCCTCTTTACTCATTCCTCATCAGGCCCATAATTGAGTACAATGCCCCTTTCGGGATGTACCTTACCAGACACCTGCAGCAACTGGAAAGACCCCAAAAGTACCTCACCAAGAGGATCAAAGGGCTCAAACAGATGTCATATGCTGCCCGGTTAAAGAAAAGTACAGTTTTGTACCTACCATAACAACCATAACCTCCCACATAACACAAATACTTGCGAGAGATGCAGCTATTTAGCCAAACTGGAGGCTGAGCTCTCTCAACTCAGGACTGGCAAGACCAGACAGGAGGAGAAGGCAACTACACACACCACAAAACCAGCCTCACATAATGCTACCACTCCACTGAATCAAACACATAAACACACAAAGACATACTCGGAGGCTCTGAGTAAAAATTTACCTAAACAGCAGAGGCCTCCAAAGCAGACACCCAAACAACTGCTACCTCAAGACATCCCACAAGCAACACATAAACCACAAAAGCAGTGTGCAAATCAGTCACAGCCCTTAAGGCCAAATACAACACCAAACATACTTGTCATAGGTGACTCCATAGTCAGACACACTGACGTCCCACTCACCAGGCTGAACAAGGAGAGGGTCACAGTAAGCTGCCTATCGGGCGCTAGAATCCGCCACATAACACAAGCACTCGGGTCACTCCATGGCAAGTACAAATATGACACAGTCATTGTCCATGCTGGTGTGAACGACCTGAGACGCACCTCCCTGGACTACATGAAAAGAGACATAGAGGAGCTCTCTGATTATGTAGCCCAGGCAGGTATGACCCTAACCCTGAGCAGTATCCTTCCTTCACCAAGAATGATGCCACAATATAGAGACAAGATGATCAGCTTTAACAATTGGCTTAATGTCTGGTGTCATTCAAAGGGGATCCAGTGTCTGTCTGCCTGGGATGACATGCTTGACAAGCCACGCTGCTTCGCAAGGGACGGCTTGCACCTGTCACCCGTGGGATTGCGGATATTGGCTAAGGCTCTTGGCACCCAGATAGTGCCTTTTTTAGGCAAGGCTCAAATTCTAAACCTACCACCCTAAAAACAAAAATGGGAAGAAACTGAGGGTAATGCTGCTCAATGCCAGAAGTCTAAATCTCAAAATGCACGCACTCGAGGCCCTTCTCAGTATGGAGAACATCGATGTCTGTGCTGTAACTGAAACCTGGTTCAAGGCTCCTGAGAGCACCCCGGCACTATTAGGTTTTACCTCATATCATGCGTTCCGGCCCCAAAACCCGGACCACACCACAAAAGGAGGGAGTGTATCCATATTCATAAAGCATACTCACACCTCCAGGTTGGTGGCAACGCATGAAGGCTCGGAAACCATCCAGGTGCAACTAACCATAGGCAAAACTGCTCTACAAATTGTAGCATGCTACAGGCCACCCTCTCAAACTCAGGAACCCCACACAGCCTTCCTGAAGACACTGGAGGGTATAAATGTATCTCCAAACACCATCATATTGGGTGACTTCAACTACCCGAATATAGACTGGGAACATTACTCAAGCCCTAACTTTCTAGCCCAACAGTTCCTGGAGTTCATAAATTCAAATGCCATGGAACAGCTAGTCACTGTTCCCACGAGAGGAGAAAATATACTAGATCTCATTGTCACAAACATGGGGACAAAATGCTCCACACCGAAGTATATCCCTCATTGGTGAGATCTGATCATAAACTAATCTCACTGGAAATCCACATCCCGCCCCCACCCCAAGCAAAAAGACCATAGTGAAGAACTTCTCTAAAGCAAACTTCACACTACTCAAGACTGGTGTGGTATCCTTCAAGGCCCCTGAGCCAGAGGAAACCACAACCCAAGCTCTTGAAGCCCTTACAAATGCCTTCTATGAACACCTCCAGGACTGCATGGATCAGGCAATCCCAAATAAAACCAAGACTCTTTCCACAAAGGGCAAACGTCCAGTCTGGTGGACCCCAGCCATTAACAACCTTTACAATAAGAGGAGAAAGCTATTACATGATAGAACAAAATCCATAAAAGGGAAGTCACCCCTGATCATTATTAGTAGCACACTCCGAGCACTCATAAAATCAACTAAGGCCAATTTTGAGAGAAAAATTGCCATGGATTCAAAGGACAATCATAAGGCCTTTTTCAGCTATGTTAGGAACCTGGGTGGAAACTCCCAGATATGCTCAGAATTAGTCCAAAATGATACAAAAATCACTGAACCCACAGACATTGCCAACATACTGGCAGACAGGTTCAGTGCAAACTTCACCCCCCTCCCCCCCCCTAAAGGAGAGATAACTATCCCAGCCGAGTGTAGCCTCCCAGACATCTCAAATGCGCAGGTGGAAGCTGCTCTCTCTAAAGCTAAAAACACAGCATCAATGGGACCGGATGGTGTCCCCGGCTGTGTGCTACACAAGCTAAATGAGGAATTAAACCCGCACATAAGGCAGCTGTTTAATCTCAGCCTTACCACAGGATACGTGCCCAAGGAGTGGCGTATGGCAACTGTGGTCCCACTCCACAAAGGCGGTGCCTCTACGGACCCTGGTAATTACCGCCCCATAAGCTTAACAAGTCTAGTCTGCAAAGCTATGGAGAGGATCATAATGGAGCTCATAAACAAAGATATAGGGGACTTGCAGACATTGGACCCGACCCAGTTTGGCTTTGTCAAGGGAAGATCATGCCTTTTGAACTTGGTTGACTTCTTCAAAACAGTCACCAAGGCCATTGATGAGGGAAAGGCAGTCCATACAGCCTACCTTGACCTTGCAAAGGCTTTCGACACAATACCCCACTCGGGTATTGTAGAAAAACTACCAGCTTAAATGTAAACCCATATGTCACAAGATGGGTTGCAAACTGGCTTAAGGACAGAACCCACAGGGTTAGAGTTGCTGGCACTGTGTCAGACTCCAAGCCGGTCACAAGTGGTGTCCAACAGGGCTCGGTCCTTGGCCCCCTATTGTTTGGCATCTACTTCTCAGAAGTACAGGCCAACATGGGAGGACTTTGGCTGACAAAGTTTGCAGACGACTGCAAACTGGGCGCCATAGTGGAAAGTGCATCGGACACGGATATCCTTCAGAAGGGACTCACGGAAACAGATAGCTGGTGCCAGAGCCATGGCCTGAAGTTAAACACCAAAAAATGTATAGTCATACCCTTCGGGAAAAACAAGGTAACCCCAAGCTACCATATAGGTGGCAATCCACTAAGCACAGAAGAGGTTTTCAGGGACCTGGGGACCCAGGTTGACAGTAGCCTTTCTTTTGACACTCACATTGCTAAAGTGGTTAGAAAGACCTTCTACATTGCCCACCTGATCATGAAGGGATTCACATCCAGATCTAGTGAGGTCATTGTTCCCCTGTACTCTTCACTTATCAGACCAATGATCGAGTACAATGCCCCATTCGGGATGTATCTCACCCGACATCTGCAGCAATTGGAGAGACCCCAAAAGTTCCTCACCAAAAGAATAAAGGGACTCCAAAATCTGTCATATGCTGCCAGATTGAAGAAACTCCAGCTCTATTCAGTCGCATACCGTCTGCTCAGAGGTGACATGTGCCTGACATACAAGGCCATGTCCAACCCGGAATTAATGGACATGCTCCACCTCAAGAAATCCAAATCCACCAAAACCACTAGAGCAAGCGACTTAAACCTTAGCACGGATATAAATAGGACGTGCTGGAGGGATAGATTTATCACTCAGAGACTCCCTATGCTGTGGAATAAAATCCCAGTCCATGTGAGGCAGAGCACCTCGCTGACTCTGTTCAAGAGAAATCTAGACCTGTGGATGGGAGATCGTAGGTTTACCCCAGGAATCATCTCTGTGTCACTGCTGGACAGAGGCACAACAAACTAATGGGCACAGTATTTTTTCATATAAGGGGTGGCGTAAGCCACAATAATTTGGGCTAGGCTTATAAATGCCTTAGGGCAGATAGCCTAGTATAAACCTATGAACCTATAAATGTAGATGTTCGAGGATCTACATTGCTGCAGTCGTAACCTGTGGGTAGTCCGCTGTCCTCGGTCGGCCCGAATACCAAAGAGCTAGTCTGGCGTCGGTCATAGTCGCTCAGAGCTGACGTCAGTACGTAGTAGTACTTAAGCGCATGACCGACGCCATATCCTCAGTCTTTCTTGCCCCAGATGTGAGAAGGCTCTAGAATTGAAAGGCCAGAGCCAAAATAGTAAACACTCAACCACCACCAGTGTGGAAATAAAGAATATACCCAAAAAGAAACACAGCAACCCCAAACTATAGAGGGGAAGGAGGGAGGGATAATAGGACTGCAGCAATGTAGATCCTCGAACATCTACATTTATGGTAGGTACAAAACTGTACTATGTTCTTCGTCTCACATTGCTGCAGTCATAACCTGTGGGTAGAATCCCAAAGCAAAGGAAAAGGGAGGCTGGCAAACTAAATGGCATTAGGAGCTGCTAACATGCCCTGTAAAACTGCAGTGGCAAACCCAGCCCTGGACTTGGAATAAAGAGGGAGATGGTAATGCTTAGTAAAAGTGTGCACTGAACTCCAAGTAGCTGCCTCCAAAATATCCTTAGTAGCTACACCCCTCAAAAAAGCAGTAGATGTGGCAGTAGCCCTAGTAGAATGAGGTCTGATCCCAGCAGGAACATTCTTCCCATGATGAGAATAACAAAAGCAATACATTGACCAATCCACTTTGAAATAGTCTGCTTTGAAACAGCTTTCCCTTGTGAACCCAAAGCAAAAGAAACAAATAACTGTTGAGTCTGTCTGAACTCCTTAGTTCTGCTCAAATAGTAAAGTAACTGCCTGTGGATATCCAAAGAATGCAAGACTTTTTCCCCCTTATTTTGGGGATCAGCATAAAAAGTAGGCAAATGAATAGACTGGTTCAAGGCCACATTAGAAATCACTTTAGGAATAAAAGTAGGGTTAGTACGCAAAGAAACTCTATCCTTATGGAATATCAGAAAGGGTTCAACTGCCATGAGTGCCTGCAATTCAGATACCCTCCTAGCAGAAGTAATGGCCAACAAAAAAGCAGTCTTCCAAGACAAAAACTTCAACTCGGACGTAGCTGCAGGTTCAAAAGGAGGTAAAGTAAGCTTCTCCAACACAAAATTGAGATCCCAGGAAGGAGTAGGAGCTCTACGTGGGGGTCTTATATTTTTTGCCCCTCTAAGAAATTGTTTGAACAAAGGGTGAGAAAATAAAGGAGGGACACAATCATAGTGAGCAGAAATGGCTGCAGCATGAACCTTCACAGAAGAAAATGACAAACCCTTGTCCAGTAATTCAGTAAGATACTGTAGTGCAAAACTCAAATTAGGTACTGAAAGGCTCTAATACAGAATACGCCAGGCTGTTAGATGCAGGGACTGCACCCTGACATTGAGAAAATGATTGTTTGACTGGGATAACAAATGAGGAATCTGTGGCAAAGGCCAAGGAGGCTCCTGAATTAAACTCCTCAGCAGAGGATACCAATGCTGACGTGGCCAATCTGGTGCTATTAGAATCATGCAAGGCCTGTCCCGCCTGACTTTCAAGAGTACCTTGGGAAGAAGAGGCAGAGGGGGGTAAGCATAGACGTGAAGGTTATTCCAACTGAAAGATAGAGCATCCACTTTCCAAGCATTTGGGTGGAACATCTTTGTGCAAAATTTTGGCAGTTGAAAATTCAGTGGAGAAGCGAACAGATCTATGTCTGGAGTTCCCCAAGCCACGGTCAATTGTTTGAATACCTGAGGATCCAGTTTCCACTCGTGGGGATCTACAATTTGCCTGCTCAATACATCTGCTAGGGAGTTCTGTGCTCCTGGCAGAAACCGTGCTTGAAGACTGATTTGCAAACTCAGAGCAGTCTCCCACAAAATCATTGCTTGCCTGCACAGAGGGTAGGAATGGGTTCCCCCCTGCTTGTTGATGTACCACATGACTGTTGTGTTGTCTGTCTGAATCAACACCTGTCCCGGCTGAAGTAGGTCCTTGAAGGCTATCAAAGCAAATTGGACTGCTAACATTTCCTTCATGTTGATATGCAAATGTAGTAGTTTGGGAGGCCACATGTCTTGTATCCATTTCCCATTGAAGTGTGCTCCCCAAGCCAAGTCCGAGGCATCCGTCGTTAGGATCTGGCTCGCCTCTGGTCGGGCCACAGAGAGTCCCTTGTTTAGGTGACATTCCTGAGCCCACCACAAGAATTTCTTCTGGATGCATGGTATAATCCGAATGACAGTGTCCAAATCGTGGCAGTGTTGAGTCCACACACTTTTGAGATACCATTGTAGCTTCCTCATATGCAGTTTGGCATTGGGAAGTACTAGAATGCAAGATGCCATGAACCCCAAGGCTTGAAGGACTGTCCTTGCAGTCAGCCTGGACATTACTGATAACTGCTGGAAGTATAGATGAAGAGTTCTTTGTTTGTCCGGGGTCAGAAATGCCATCTGAGAAACTGTATTCAGTCTCACACCCAGAAAGCACATGTCCTGAGAGGGCACTAGACTGGACTTTATTTCGTTCACAGAATACCCTAGGCACCTTAAAACTGCCATTACATACTGTAGATGTTGAAGTAACTTGTCTTTGTCTTGAGCAAGAATCAGGCAATCGTCCAGATAAGGATAAATTTGTATTCCTCTCTGTCTGAAGAAAGCAATTACCGGAGCCAGGACTTTTGTGAATACCCTGGGCGCAGTAGATAAACCAAAGGGCAATGCAGAGAACTGATAATGAGAAGTACCAGCTCGAAATCTCAGGAATCTCCTGCAGCTAGGCCTGATAGGGATGTGAAGATAGGCCTCTTTGAGATCCAGGGTTACCATCCAGTGATCTTTGCCTAGCATAGGCAGAAGTTGTTGCAATGTTAACATCTTGAACTTTGGAATGTCTAGGTAGGTATTGAGAATGGACAAATCCAGAATCGGCCTCCAAGTGCTTCCTTTCTTTGGCACTAGGAATAGACGAGAATAAAATCCTAGGCCTACTTCTGACGGAGGGACCACCTGAATTGCCCCCATCTGCAAAAGCAAAGAAATTTGTTCCTGAGCCTCCAGCCTTTGCTGGGGAGGCACATCCAGCATGCCTTGGAAAGGAGGAAAAGTGTGAAAATAAAACTTGTAACCTCGATTTATTATATCCAACAGCCATTTGTCCTGGGTGACCAAATGCCAGTTTTGTTTGAAAAGTCCCAACTTTCCTCCTAGAGGAGCTGCCAGTAAAGAAGGGTCTGGCAGCTGAAGATACAGGTCATTGGGTCTGTTTACGAAAGGGCTGACCCCTGCCCTCACCAGAAGACTGTGCAGGAGAACTCCAAGTCCTAGGTCTGAAAGAACCCTGAGCGTGAGCCCTGCCTCTACCACGTCTAGACCTGCCCTTAGAATGATAGTCCGAAGAAGGATAAGACCATCCCCTAGCAGGCCAATTCCTACTAAACTTAGGGGGCTGCACCTGCAGAAAATCCTTGACCGTCTGCATAGACTTAGCCTTATCTTCCATCTTTTCAGAACTGATTCCACAGGAGGACCAAAAAGCACTTCAGATTGAAGAGGAGCATCCAAAATCCGAGCTTTAACATGTTCTGACAAATTTTGATCTTTAAGCCAGGCGTGTCTACGAATAACTGAACCTGTAGCCGCCACCCTGGAAGAAGCCTGAAGAGCATCGAAACCACACTGCAAAGAATGTTTGCCAACTTGATCTGATGCATGAACCAACTCCTGGAGCTCCTTGCACTCTATACCCTCAGATAAAGCATCCACCTTAGATTTCAATTGGCCTAACAAAAAGTTCTGATACTTCAGCATATGAAATTGGCAATTCAAAGCCCTCATAGCTAACGTAGAGGTGTACACTTTTTTCCCCCACCTATCTAACGCTGTGGAATCTTTATTCAAAGGAACTGGATTCTTAGCCACAGAAGCCCTAACACCCTTAGGACCTTGAATAATAGTTTCCGGATCAGCTGTAGGACTCCTGTACAAATACTTATGAGCTTCTGGAACTCTGTAATACCTGTCTGGCTTAACAGGGGCAGGAGGCAAAGAATCAGGATTAAGGGAAGATTCAGAGAAAACATCCTGAACAACATCTAAGACAGGAGGAATAGCCAAGGGCCTATGCTGAGGCAAAAACAAAAATTCCCTAAGCCTTTTCCGAGAATCTGAAACATCCTGACCTTCCCACTTGAAATGTTCCCTCATGGAATGTAAAGGTCTCAGAAAAAGAAAAATCCTCTGGAGGGGAAGCAGAAGGACAGGAGTCCTCTGCATCCGAATCTGAATAGGAAGGGAAATCCTGAATTTCTTCAGCTGAGGAATCAGAGTAGTCTGAAGAATGATCCATTCCCTCTAAATCTGCCTCCACCCTAGGCCTCTTCTCTGGGGGGGGGCATAGAACCCCTGATCAAAGTAATCAAGTCCTCTGCCATTATCAACATATGCTTTTTAGGAACAGGGGCTGGAGAGCTAGAACTATGACCAGGGCCAACAAGACCAGGTTTGGCCTTAGCATGGCCTTTAGCCACTGTAGTAGAAGGCCTAATAACCTTTTGTAAGGATGGAACCACAGACACCTGAGAAGCACCCTCAGCCTGGCCTACCTCCTGAGAGGCCAACTCCTGCAAAAGTAAAGGTTCCCCCTGGGATTCAGCCAAACCCTCTGCAGGATCCACAGATTCAACCGGAGGCTCTGTGGAACCGGCGTCCGCAACGGACGACTCATCCGGTTTAGACCTCAAAGATTTGTCTTTACGCTTTTTAGCGGTAGCGGGCGTCGGAGGATCCAACGGCATGTTATAGTTACACCGCTTACCGAAAACAAGCCTGGCACAATCTAATCTCCGTTTAATGGTGCGCTTATTAAATCTAGCACAAAAGCGACACCCGACCACGTCGTGCTCAGGCCCTAAGCAAGGAATACAGAAAGAATGATAATCCCTATGAGGTATCTGTTTCCCACAAGAAATGCAATTATTAATTTTTTCTGACATCCGGATAACTGAGGCAAGAAAAGACAAAAATTTCCCCAACGGGGTACTTAGACCAACTTGGTCTTCGGTCTGAAACTCGATAAATGAAAATTTCAGAACGGCACTTGCAAACGCTGCTTCTGCTTAGGACCATGCGGCAAGAAAGACTGAGGATCTGGCGTCGGTCATGCGCTTAAGTACTACTACGTACTGACGTCAGCTCTGAGTGACTATGACCGACGCCAGACTAGCTCTTTGGTATTCGGGCCGACCGAGGACAGCGGACTACCCACAGGTTATGACTGCAGCAATGTGAGACGAAGAACATCTCCAGCTCTACTCAGTGGCATACCGCCTGCTCAGAGGCAATCTGTGCCTGACGTATAAAGCCATGCCCAACCCGGAATTAATGGACATGCTGCACCTCAGAAAATCCAAATCCCATCGAGCTACGTGCTCAAGAGACTTGAACCTCAGCACTGAAATAAATAGGACATGCTGGAGGGACAGATTCATAACCCAGAGGCTCCCTTCACTCTGGAATAAAATCCCAGTCCAGGTTAGGCAGAGTCCCTCATTGACTCTCTTCAAAAGGAATCTTGATGAGTGGATGGGAGATGGTAGGTTTACCCCGGGTATCACTTCTGTGTCACTGTTAGACAGAGGCACAGTATACTAACCTCGAAAAAGGGCATAGCAAAATTCATTTAAAATGGGTGGCGAAAGCCAAACACACACTGGCTAAGCTTATAAATGCCCTAGGGCAGATAGCCTAGTATGAACCTATGAACCTATGAATTAAAAACTTTGTGTAATAAGTTTAGTGCCGATTTTGGAAGAATCTTATATATTTCTTGTATAATACCATCATTTCTAGGTGCTTTGTTTGATTTAAGTTTTATTTGATTTTGCACATCTTTAAAAGATATTGGCTTATCTATATTAATAGATATTACACCAGATATACAACAGATATAGACACCAAAACCACCTTTCACTCAACTCCAATAAATCTAAAATACCAATTTTCCTCCCCTCCAAGGTTTCCTCCTTGGACAAAAACACTTTCAATGTCCTAAGCAAAACTAACACTGCCACTGAAGTGGTCTCCTCTGCAAAACTCCTTGGCATTACCATAGATGAACACCTCAAATTTACATACAACAAAACATAAAGAAAACCCACCAAAAGCTAGGTATGCTATATAGGAACAATCATTTTCTTTCCAACTCTTCTAGGCATACCCTGGCAATCACCTACCTCCTACCTTCCCTTCTACATGGAGCCCCTCTTCTAACCAATTTGTCTGTTACCAACACCTGTAAGCTTGCTATAATAAGATCTCTAAATTTTCCACCAAATCCAAAACATCAACTCACCACTGCCTCAGCCCACAATCTCTGAACTGGTTAGAACTCCCTAACCACCTAGACTATCTGCAACTAACCACTGCTCACAAACTAATATTCTCCCCTGATAAATGCCCAGCCTTAAAGAACATCCTTCCTCCATACATCCCTAAAAGATCACTGAGATCTGAACACCAAAACCTAATCTCCATTCTCAAACCCAAACGTCCTGCTGGCCAGCTTCTACTTTCCTTCTCTCTAGGTAAAAAATGGAACTCTCTGCCTCCTTCTCTTAGGACTATACCAAACACTGAATCCCTCAAGACCCAACTTTTCCTTCACCTATCTTCCAAATGGAAATGCTCCTGCTTTCACCCCACATAAATTCTAGGGATTCCCCACTAAGCTCTCCTTACTCCCACTCCACTATACTCTCATACTTATTCTTATTGCTCCAAAGAACCAGAACTAGCAGACTTTAATTGACTCCAAGCATGCAAATATTGTAATCATCTGAAAAAAAAAATTCTGTTGTTAAACTGTCTCAATGTATACTACACTTTGCAATTCTTGAATGTATGAATCCTACTCTTGTATTTCACTTTGTAACCTATATTTGTTTTTTGCAACCTATATTGTATTGTATTTCACTTTGTAACATTTATTTGCATTTTGCAACCTTTATTGTATTATATTGTTCATGGAGCTTTTCTCCCCGGGCCTCCACTGAAAATGGGTACTTCTTGGCCCAGAGGACTTCCCTGGTAATCAAACTGATAATAAATAAATAAATAGATTGTTCATGTAATAATCTATTTTAATGCATTTAGATATGAAAGACTTAACATAGTCTTTAGGGTTTACCTTTTGTGATTTCTGATTAATTTTATAAAAAAAAAAAAAACTTTGAATTCAGATAAGATATTTTGTAGTTCTGAAACTAAGTTTTGCTTTTTTGGAGAATAAATCTCTTTGATATGATTGAATTTTTTAAGTCTTTTGGTTTTGTTTGCCAAGATATTTAGAGATCTAGGATTAGTTGGAAAGTTTGTAAATTGAAATTTCTCTATGTTAATCATTGTTTTGTGATTTAAAATCTCCAAATATTTATTATTTAGTTCATTTATTTCTTTTTCTTTATTTTTTCCTTCGTTATTTCTCTCAGTGTTAAGTTTTAACTTGTCCAATTTACGTTGTATGTCTAATAAATATTTATCCCAGGATTTTCTTTTATTATTGTACCATGTAAGTACTCTTCCATATAAGTATGCATTTAAAGCATCCCATATATATATATATATATATATATATATATATATATATATATATATATATGAAGTTTCTCCAGTATTATTTAGAGTAAAATCTTGTAGCTCTAATAATAGAAATTCCTTAAATTATTTCATTTTTGTTATGTAAGCTGGCATCCTTCTGATTGTAATATTGTGTATTTTCTTAGTTAATAGCTCAAAGGTAATCGAGTTGTGATCAGATATGGGTCATGAGATGACTTTTACAAGATCATCTGATAACTCATTTGAGATCAAAACTTTGTCAATTCTTGAACTTATTTTGTGTCTATAAGAATAATGGGTATATGGGAGTGAGTCTGGTTCTGCAGACATGTTTACGTCCTTTAATAAAACTAAATCTGCAAAATCTTTTAATAATTTTGCAGAGGTGGAAATTTTCCTTTTAACTGTAGTGTTATTATCTATATCATTCAAAATACAATTAAAATCATCTGCAATTACAATGCTACCTTTAGCTAAGCTTATAATTTTGTTTAAATGCTGTTTTACTGTATTTGATCCTATACCTGGCATCCAATTATATGTTTATTAGAGTATATATTTTCTTATATAATTTTATTGTGACTGAACAAAACATCCCTTTGTTGTCTTTGTATACTTCCAATATTTTAGGTACAGGAAGGGAATTACTCCATAAAATAGCTACCCCTCTTTTTTCATTATGTTCTGAGCTAGCTAGAATTGAAAAATGTTTGGAGTTTAAATATCTGAAGATACCAAGTGTGTTTATTTGTTTAAACCTCTTCTTTTGCAGGGATTTAGACCATTGATATTAATTGAAACGCCTTTTAAAAGAAACATTTGTATTTATGTTTTTTGTGTACATAGTTATTCAGTAATTTGTCATATTGTTGATAATAAATGCTAGAAAACCTTAGTAATAAATTAATATTATGCTGTGAGATATTACAACATGTTATTGTGAATGTCAGAAAAGATTGTATCAAATCATTAAAACATAACTTTAGTATAACATAACTAACCCTCCCCATTCTGGAGTTGAAAACCCCTAATTTGAGTAGCATAACCACTCAAATTATTGTCCTTTCCAATAGCAACAGTACTCAAGCTACTGTCAATCTTTACTTGTAACTAGGAATACTATAATTACTAAAATAAAAAGCTCATCACTTTATATAGTTGAAGTTTTAAACCATATGGTTATAGCATACTGCAAGTTTAGCACATTCTATGTAACTTATCCATAAAGATATAAGCTAATTATAAGATTGTTTCTCATAGGTAATAACTATAAAATAATGAAAAGAAAAACATCTAATAATATACTTCAAAGAAGAATGATATATGTCTGTAAAATGATTCTCTTATAATGTTAAATGGTAGTCTATATGATGTATTTGTCATTAAAATCATGTATTGTTTAAACAATTTCCCTATTAATGATATTAGATTAGGTACAGACTATCTAGGCTTATGAATATATATATATATATATATATATTCATAACAGATAAATTCTTTACTCTGTATATTAACTTATTTTCATTATATACACTTCTACAATGGATATATTGTTATTTCAATATGCAAGAAAAAATGTTAACTAAAGATCACTTAGAAGTATATATATTGTGACACCATTGCATCTCATTAGAAACTTTATGTAATAAATTCACTAGGTGCCAATTTATACTAACAGAGTGTAAGGAGGTTAATTGCCTCTGCTGTCTACCATCTAATGGTAAAGATGTTTACAGTTTTGTTTTTCATACTACATATAAGAGAAAAATACAGCTATAACTGAAGGTGCATACAGTAATCTAACTAAATGTGTATTCAATATGTCATTTTTTACAAAATGTGCATTGTGTTACAATGTCAGTGTGGTTATTGCTTGTACAATGCAGTAATATTATATATATATATATATGTACATGTCAAAATGATGATAAAAAGTGTGTCTTTTCATTTAAATCCTTCATTCCTTTTTTCCTTCCCTTCTCTCCCCCTTCCACCCCATTTTTTTAAACAATTTTCATTTAACACAGTGTATAGATATAAATGTACATGTACATAGAAACATATATAGGTACCCTCATATGATTACATATACATAGATACACAAATACATACACACATACATCTACATATATATATATATATATATATATATATATATATATATATATATATATATGCACACACAACCACTCATACATACACATACATATTTTCTTTATCCTGTCTTACTATTAATTGTAGCAAAAAATAAGAATAAAAGTTGAAATAATGTTTTGAATGTTTGTGGAGTGTTTTAAAGTACTTTAAAACCTCATTGTGGGTAAACTGCGTTTTAACATTCCATTTTGTTTATGCGACGTTCCCACGGGTTCAAAGATCAGATATTTGGTCGCACAGACTTGAATGCTGTCATCCAGCTGCTTCGTGCTCTATTGAGGAAAAGTTTCTGCTCGAGCCGACTTCTTGGTGAAGAGAGAAGAGGGAAAAAAAAAAAAAAAAAGACTGTTCTTGAAATAAGCGGGAACTGTATGTGTGTTTTCCTTTGGAATCACTTCTTGAGAGATGAGCGTGAGACAATCTGTTTCGCATTATGATTGCAATACTATTAATTATGTGTTTCAAATTACAGACCCATATATGTACAGTTCAAAAGCTTTTCTATCAAATCAAGGCTGCCATAAACCCCACTGTTCATGAATTGAGAAAATTGCAGATCAGCTGCACTTTTAAACCTTAAAACAAATCATGAAGTTAAAGTACAGTGCAGCCTAAGCAACATCAAGACCATCCTGCCATATTTCTTGTTCTGAAATAACACAAGGCCAATAATCTAGGTTTCATACCTTCTTATAAGCTGTCAGTTTAAATGTTATTCTCAGTGTTGCTCCCTTCAATTAACCCCATTTTATATTATAGTTGCATTCAATTTATCTAGTTAATATATTAGATCATAAGTATCCCAATAGAGCAAATTATTATGAAAGATTACTTCTACACACAATAGAGACACTATTAGAAAGAGAAAGAGAGAGAGAAAGAAAAAAAATACTTAGATTATATTCTATTTTGGAACCATATATGACTAAACAATTATAAACATAACTATAATAAATAAATGGTATTATGTGCATATACATGACTTACTGACACAGACTTAAAGACACATATACTAAAATAGCATAGTATTTAAAGTTGTGCACTTACATGAGCATGAAGACATTGTTTTATTCACAAGTCACTAGATTTATATTTTGAGTTTCCAGTTGAAAAGAAAAATGTTATTTTTCGAACTTTTTCTTCTTTTCCAATAATCTTTTAAGACTTGCACTTGCCCAATCCATTTCTTCTAATTTTTCAATAATGTTATTAGATTTTATGAAAGTAAGGGCAGTATCCAGTTCTTCAAATGTTTTGATGCCATCTTGCAAGAAGATTTTAAGTCTAGCAGGGAATAGTAGAGGAGTTTTTATTTGTGCTTTTTTAAGTTCCTTAATTAATGGTAAGAATTGTTTTCTTTTTGTAATTACTAGTGGAGAATAGTCATTGTCAAAACGGATGATGTTTTGATTTAATTTAATTGGAGCTTTTGCCCAGGCTGTTCTAAGAACTAGTTCTTTGTCATGTCTTGATAAAAATCTCACTATTAATGACTTAGATGAATTATTCTTACTTGTTTTAGATGTAGTCAAGGATCTGTGAGCCCTCTCAATGCCATATGACAAGGATTCTGGCAGGTCTAAGACTTCTTGTATCCAAGATGTTAGGAATTTGGGTAGATTATTGTCTTCTATATTATCAGTAAGCCAAATAATCTTATATTATTCCTGTGAGACCAGTTCTCCAGATCATCCACTTTAGATTGTAAAAATGTATTTTGCTTCAATAAGTACTCTATATTTGTTTCTTCTTTATGTACTCTGCTGTCAATGTCATTAAGTGCTAGTTCAAAACCTGACATTTGAGTTTTTTGTATTTCAAGGTCTTCATGAATCTTTCCCATTTGTTTGGTACAGTCTTTTTTAAATATATCCAGTTTTAGATCCATTTTATCCAGTTTGGTATACTTGTAAATCCTTTCTGAGAGAAGTTTCTTGGTGTGCTGATTTTGAAGTAGCCATTCCACGGCTGATGAGGAGATAATGCATCCAAAGTATTTTTGACAGGAAAATCACTGAATTTCTTCAAAATTTTTATATGAGGTCGTAGATCTCTATAAGAAGAGTTAGTTAATGAAGAAATTAACCTTCTCAAATAACTTTTAGCCAATAATTGCTGTCATACAAATATTTTATAGACAGAGCTGAGTAGAACTGCTGCTATACTGGGCACATCTTGGCCACATCTCCCCTAGTGAAGCAAGTTCTTGACAAGAAGTTCCCCACACCCCTTCTCTTTTTGAGGCAGCAAGACAGAACTGCATTGTGTTAAGGTGGTACATTGTCTAATCATATGAGACAGTGACTCACAGTGGTGCCAGTCACAAGACAGCAACTCGGCACACAGTGCACAGAGCATGGATTTTTACCTGTTACTTTAAGAAACTATTTTTTTTTCAGAAATGTACTTGATTTAATCATTATATTTCCAAACTATGGGCTTTCTTAGACTTTATAACGTGTAACAAGGGCAGAATTACATATTTCTTACTGGCATTATTAAATTCCCAAGATGATGCTCAGATTGGGAAAATCTTAATCAAATTTCTTGCTGTATTTTCCTGCGGGAGAAAAAAAGTACTTGCTCCCATTGCATGACTGTTACTTCTAAGTGAAGAACTCTTCAATTACTACTAGACACTTGACAAAGAAATCAATAGACATAAGAAAACACATACACATATATAGACAGACATCCGTTTTTCAATGTCATTTTAATAATGTGTTACAAAGCTATGAAGAACAGAAGAGAGTATGAAACTTAGCATATGTACTCCCAAAAAGTGGATAAATAAAGCACAACATACAAGGATGCTCAATAAAGACACATCTTGAATGTCTGACCAGCATCCATAACGTCTTAAAGATTATCCTCTAGAAAGACATGTATTTCTTGTTTGTGAGCTTTCAGAATTGAAAATATATACCACAATATAGCAAATCCTCTTTTTGCAGGTTAAAATATAGTACATCATAAATACTCTATAGGCTATTACACATTAATGTGAACTAACCATATGTAAATTATCTTTATCTCTACATTAAATGTGTTCCAGGCTTTATTTTATGCATGAAATCATATATTTAATGACATTTAACAGATACTGCAGTGAATACAACTCTTCACTCTTTGCCATCATGACCATCTCTCAAACTTTCCATTTATTTTGTTGAATCAGTGTTCTGCCAACATAGAATATTTAACAAGATTGTTCTTCCTGTATTTTTGATTTTTCTTTTGGCAGACCTTTGCTTACTCAGATGCTAGTGAAGGCATAGCAGAATTATATTTCCATTCAATAACACTGGATCTCTGTTCAATTGCTCAGCCAGTTATTACAACTTCAAGTTGCCGATGGTAAACATTAGCAGATCACTGGATCCTTTCTGATCCGCAATAATAGTTATCTGTGTTTATTTCTTAACACCTCTTTTTACATTGCCTTGAATGAGTGAAGCTGTACATTTTGGTAATCTGTGTAAACTGAGCTAGTGATACTGCAATTAAGTATTCCACTTCTCTCAGACAAACAATCTCCTTAGCAACTGCAAATATTCTTCATCAGTTTTTTTCACTGTTTGGATAGCTTTCTGTGTATCTGCTCATGTTAATCACAATTAAATGCACGTCACATGCATAAAATATTTAAACTGCATTGGGAGTTCAAGTTCCATATTGAAGAACTGTGTACCACTGCCTGACAGGAAAGAATCATGTATGCCTTGGCTTACTTCACACTGCCATTTGTCGTATGTTTTGAATCAATCATGTCAAAGAACCCGAGAAAAAATCCACTTGGGTTAAGTACATTGCATCTTCAATTTGGAATAAATCTGTATCAGTATCAAGCAGACCCTGCCCCATATCAGTCAATATTTCTTTATGTTTGTACTTATAATGGTACATACTGCATACATCACAGGTCTTTATTACTTTATCTTTGATTACATTCCCAGAAAATTCATTGTGCCTCTTGCTTTTTCCTCACATTTAACTATACCAAGATGTGAATTGTGCATTCTCTGAAGCATATTTTCTCTCAGTTCACTGCATAAAATAATCTTACTTATTTTTAATATTAAACCTTGGCACAACTGATTTCCTCCCTGAAGGAAAAGTAAAACTGGATTTCCTTTCTGACTGATGATTTCTGCCTGGCCAATCTCTCTTAAGAAAATCTATTTCCTTTCTGACAGACTTTTCTTCTGGCCATCCCCTCATTGTCACTTTTTTCAATAGGTTTGATTAAAGGTTACTGTCAGTACAGATCTAAAAGTCTTCCATTTTTTTCTAATATCACTGGCAAAGAAAATTATCACCAGTTTTTCCTTCTGTCAGATATTGTCATTTCCTAACTATCTGCTTCTTAACATATCTGGTATATGTAGTGCCTTGCCCAGTTTCCATTTTGCTTCCGGGTCATACTACTGCATATTAAGCAGTATCAGTAATCTCAAATGCATCTTCTAGAAAGATTTTCTGAATGTATTTTACAAGGATTTGGTCCGTTTCTCCTAGTACTTCCTTGTCATAAATATAATGTAATTTCTACACCAATATACTACCATCAAAATAATTTTTCTAAATCTATCTCTTTTTTATATCTGTAAATGTATTTAGTTCATAAGGAGTATTTTCCAGAAAGACCATGGCTCATTTACTTTTTCATTTATACACACTTGTAACAGAATTGGGTTTTTTATTGCACATTTCGGTATAAGTGCTTTTGTTACTATTTGCTGATCATCTCAAAACTCATCCATTTGATAGCCTCATTTTTAGGCTACAGTTTGTTCCCGCAAGTTTTGCTTTCAAAATATCCTATACAGTGCTAAAAATAAACCTATCATAGTTCTTAAAAATTTGTAACGTCTTACCCCCATCAAAACATACAAAATCATATCCATATTTAAATTTTCTACCTTTAATACCTCTCAAAATTCCTTATTTAAAATCTTTTCTATATTTTTGCACCCTTTCACAATAAAGAAACATGGTTTATAGTTTCTACTTCATTGAGATAATATTAATACCTCATGTTACCCTTTAGCGACAACTTTATTTCTAATCTCCATAAAAAACTTGACATTCCACCACAGTCCTATCCACCACATTCCTAAATCTATTTTTCCTTAGTTTAACTGTTCATTATTATTTAACTCCATCCCAAGGACTCACTCCATAATATCTTCTAAAAATGCCCTTATACCATTCTTTTTGTGTTGTGTTGCATTTATTTTTTTTCTCTAACTCCCATAACCTTATTTTCTTCTGATACTCCATTTCCCCACTTTCACTAACTATTTTCCTTTCCATTTCCCCTTACATTCATATCATTCTCAGTATTTCACTTCAAATATCTTAGAAACAATTCCTTCATTTTACACTCCCTTTTTTAAATGAACTCATAGAAGTTGCATGCACCACAGGATTTTTTAAACTCAGACTCGCCTATTCTTGTTTCATACATAATACCTCTTTTTTCACTAGATTCAGCAAAGGACCCCAAAGGCAACAAAAGCAATCTTTTACTAACTCATCTTCTTTACTTCTAGGTATCATAGACATTTGTTAAATAACCAAATTTCCACATAATAAAATTAATTCAGTGCAACTTTTTCTTATATAACTTAAAAGCTTTCCATAAACTTCCAGTTGGCTTAATTTTACTAATCAAACCTTCCCACTGTCACCCCACTCCCATGTTTAATTCCTAATAAACTCTACTCATCTTTACAAAATTGAACTAATCTTCTATTTCCTTTTTACTAAGTCCTAGTCTTTTCTTTATTCAATTCTAATAGGATGATCCCTAAACATTTAATAACACAAGCCAACAACTTTTCTATCCATTACCTTCTCCAAGCTATAACTGTAATATAATCTGCATAAGGAATAAAACTTGGAACATCAGCACTACTTTTACATAATAGTTAACACCCTCAATTTCAGTGAACACCTTAGATCCTACTGCATTCACAGCCAGTGTAAATACACCAATCGTAGAGCCTCCATGTTTTACTCCTCTTCTCATAAAAAACTATATACTTACTATTTTACCCATTAAACTTTATTGCTCCAACATTTTCCATAAATATTTATGTTCCACACAATCAAAAGCAATTCTCGCGTCACCTACTAGTAATTTTGTACCACTTTCACTACTCAAAACACTATCTGCAATCTCCCTTGCTAAACTCTTAACTGCACCTTCCTTTAAAACCATGAATACCTTCCACCAAAACCTCATGTAAAATATTACATCTCATCTGTAAAGCATTTATAAAGACCTAGTAATCCACATTAATTAATGCTACAGAACTCAAAATTTCAGTCCATCTTTTCCCCTTCACTTTCCAAATAAATGTAATAACTCCTTCATAAACTTCCTCTTTTACTTTGATATTCTCTAATCATTCATTTAATGATTTCAACATCTCCTTCTGCCACACTTTCAAGATTTATACACACCATACCCCTTTTATCCAATTCTGATAAATTAGTATTTTTCTCCAAATCTTTTTTAGCCTTACTAGAAAACTTTTTAACCCCACCCTGATATATCATCAATAAGGCCATTGTTCCTGATCTACATCTTTCAATAACTGCTCTACAATATCTATAATATTGTCCTGTTTACATACTTAATATAATCTTTATTCTTTATCTTTCTCATAATGCCCACCTTACTTTTATAATTTTAGCTAAAAAAAGGAAATACCTCTTCTTTCTTTCCTTTAAAACACATCTGTCTGTACAGCAACCTTTCACATTTCTTTTTATTCTCATTAAAAATCTTTTTCTAGACTTTCTAACATTTTGTTGCATACCATACCATAGTACACTATCACTTCTTCTCTTATTCAATCTCCAGAAAAAATACTTTGATATTTCTCTTTAAATGGCACCTACCAGTTGGTCCATATGTAAATAAAATCTTAACAATAGTTAAAGGAAAAACAAGAGAAAAAATTCCAGTGTATATAAGCAAGTGATTGAATAGGAGTTTAACAGTTTGTATAAAATACAAACAGATATAATAGTATTTTGTCAGGTTTAAAGTGCCAGTGGATAGGAGCAGAAATAGAAGGTAAAGTATAAGCAGAAATGAGCAGAGGAAGTGTATCCTCTTGTCAGGTAAAACGTTCAAAATACAGTTTTAAGGTAGAACAATACCAAGGAATTATGGGTAAAGTACTTATAGAGACTAGAAGAATGCTTCGCCTGTAGAAGCTGCTTTATTTGAGAGAGAGTTATGAGTAGTGATGATAATATTATGGCTGGTAGGATAGTAGTTAGAGTGAAGGAATTCAAAAAGGCAGTGATTTCAGAAATGGTTTATAGATTCTTAGTGTCTGTTAAAGTTATAGGAAGGAAGGGGGTGTTATAACGGAGGAGAGTAGGAAGTAAAAAGGGAAAAGTGTGCTTTATCCTGGAGAATTACATAAGCAAAGCCATTTGTCTACCGGTTGATCTTTGAGCATTGTTTTAAAGTGAGTGATATTAAAGTTCTTAGTTCAAGAGGTAGAGTTTTCCAGATTTTGGCTACATAACAAGAACAGTGTGTGTTGCCAGGAGAATTTGTAGATTTGGTAACTTTTATTAAGGATTTGTTGGTGGAGCATAATATTCTTAGATTAGAATAACTTTCTAGTAGTTTTTGTAGGATAGGGGGTTTTCTTGGCTGGTTATGTAATTTGTGTGCCATTGTCAGCTGGTTACAGTGAAGAAGGTATGGGAATTCTAGCCAGCCTACCTAAAATACATTTTCTTAGTACAAGACAGTGCTGTGTTCTGTATGGAGTGTTTTGCATGAGGAGTCAGGTTTTCTTATCCTCACCCTGGCTCCAATAGCACTTTTCTGTACATCCCTCTCTTCCAAATCGGACTTTTCATTTTCCAGTTTCTCACATACATTTCCCATACCCTCACTTCTTCTAACTGTTCATTTTGAATTATATCTTTATTAGTACGTTCATCTACATTCTCTCCTTTTGCATCTGTATTTGCATCTCATTTTCTTCCTCCTATTCATTACCTGCCACATTATTATTAATATCCTTCCATCTTTATTTTTATTAAAATCAAACCAAGTGTCTTTCTTTATTACAAATTCTACATTCTTTTTGCATTCTTTCACCTTTCTTCTCACACTGATTACATCAAATCTTGTCACATTCATTATTAAAGTGATTAAGCTCGTCACAAAACGGCATCCCCTAGGCTGCCTCATATACATTAATGTCACTCTATTTCCATTTGCAAAAATCTCACTCAGTAAAGATTTCATAGCATCATTTTCAGCTTATAACAACACATCTAATTCCCTAACCTCATTACACACATCCTTTTTGCCTTTAGATTTAATAAAGTTTAACACAGAGTCACACTACTCAACAGTGAAACCAATGAAATTACCCAAAGTCTCTACAATAAATAAAATAAATTTAAATAAATGAATACATCTCTCAGAGGTTGCCACCTCTCTGGAATAGGCTTCCAATCCATATCAAGCAGAGCTCCTCCATGACTCTGTTTAAGCACAACCTGGATGACTGGATTGGAAACCATAAATTTCTGCTGGGGATTGCCCTGGCTTCCCTTCTGGGCATGGGTAGTTCCTGCTAGAAAAACCTTGTTCATAGACGATCTCTCTCATATGGTATTATATTTGGATTTAATGGCTGGGCTTTTGAAGACCCTCAGGTCAGTAGCCTAGTAACATTCTATGAACCAAATAAATAAAGTACAAAAGGAAAATGTTTCAGATCCTGTATCTTTGGTACAGAACTCAACTCCTGAACAATGTAAAGATATAGTCCTGTATTCCAGCGGAGAATTTTATTAAGGACTCTCTCTTGCATCCTGATGTATTTTCTGAACAATAAGTATGAAACTCCAGTATTTGGCATTATACTGACTGACTTTATTAATCCCCGAGTTTTGAGGGAGAGAGCAGGTTTAAAATGAAAAACCATGATCATTCTGTAAAATCAACTGAGAGGGATGGTGTGTGTGTGATGGTGGTGGTGGGAGGGGGTGAAATACCTCTAAATGACAGCGCTGAATTCACCCACATAAAGCAGGAAGGAACACTGTATCCATAAGCAAAATCCAATACCACTTCCTTGCAAGCTACAGGTTCCCACTCCATGACCCAGGAAATCCATACCATGTATTTAAACTTATTAGAAATACTAACCATCCAACCCAATACCATATTCATGTGTGACTTTAATTACCCCTCTATTAACTGTGAATCCTATACAACATCAAACACATATACACAGAGATTCCTGGATTTTGTAAATACAAACTCCCTGGACCAGATAGTCAATACACCAACCAGGGGTGCAACCATACTGGATCTGGTCCTCACTAATATGAGAAAATGCTGTACACACCCCTACTGTAAAGCCTTCCCTGGTATGATCAGACCACAAAATGGTCTCCTTTGAAGCAAAAGTAAAACTTGGACCCCCAGCTAAACCTGGAATATTCAGGAACTAGTCTAAGGCTAACCTCCTGCTATTAAATGAGAACCTGGCAAAATGTCAAGTCCTCATAAACCCTGAGAACACTGCTGCCTATACAGAACTCTTCACAAAAACACTGTACAAGCATGTTAATAACCACATAGAGGCAGTTGTACCCACCAGGAAGAAGTATAGAACTAACTCAAAAAAACAAGCCACCTTGGTGGAATCACAAAATCAGTAGGTTGTATAACAGGAGAAAGAAAATCATGGCAAAAATTAGGAGGTGCAGCACCCAGCAGGATAAAAGCACCCTCATTAAAGTAAACAAACAACTCAAGAGGACAAATCATGTCTACCAAAGCAAAAATTGAGGTAAGTTTGGCCTTCCAGGCCAAGGACAACCACAAAGCATTACTTAGCTATGTCTGCAACCTAAAAGGCAATACACAATTGTGTGCAGAGCTCATTGTAAATGGAGTAACCTATACTGAGCCTTAAGATATAGCAAACCTCCTGGCTAATAACTTCACTCCAACTTTACCCCTCTCTTCCCCTCAACCTTCCCTCAGGAAATATCATCCCCAATATCCCAGGATGCCTTCTAAATAGCATGAAACATGACCTATCAGAGCCTCTGAAATTACTATTTAATTGTAGCCTCCAAACAGGCTTTGTGCCTCATGAACTGAGAAAGGCAAAAGTCATTTCTCTGCACAAAGGAGGGCCTATCTACAGACCCATAAGTTTCACAAGTCTTATATGTAAAGCCATAGAAAGAATTATCATGGAGATGATCAATAGAGATATAGTAAACCTCCAGACACTGGACCCAACCCAGTTTGGTTTCAAGGGCAGATCATGCCTATTCAACCTGGTGGACTTCTTTGAGAAGGTCACTAGAGCAATGGATGAGGGCAAAATCGTTGACACTGCCTACCTTAACCTGGCCAAGGCATTTGACACAATACCCCACTCGGACATTGTTGACAAATTCAAGCGGTTAGGTTCAAACCCGTATGCTACCCAGTGGATAACCAACTGGCTCACATATAGGGCCCAGGAAGTTAGAATTGCAGAGTCCACCTCTACAAAGAGGCCATTCACAAGTGGAATCCCTCAAGGGCTCAGTCCTTGGACCACTCTTTTTTGGCATTTATTTCTCAGAAGTCAAGATCAATGTCAGTGCTCTCTGGCTGACTAAATTTGCAGAGGATTGCAAATTAGGAGCTGTCATTGAATCTCACACTGACACAAATGTTTTCCAGGAGGGGCTGACGCAGACAAATGGTGTCAGAGCCATGGACTAAAGCTAACTGACAACAAATGCATAATAGTATCCTTTGGGAAGTCATCCATCCCTGGTAACTATCATATTGATAATACACCCCTTAGAGTTGACCCAGTAGTCAAGGACTTAAGGACACACCAGGATAGTAATCTAGCCTTTGACCATCATGTGCTACAGTGGTGAGGAAATAATTCTATGTTGCACAACTTATAAATAAAGGTATGGTATCTAGGTCCAAATATGTCATTGTTCCACTGTATTCGGCATTCATCAGACCTATCACTGAGTACAGTGCCCCCTTTGGTATGCACCTAACCAGGCATATCCAACAATTGGAACATAAAGAGGTTCCTTGCTAAAAGAATACAGGGTGTAAGTAAAATGCCCTATGCAGACCGCCTCAAGGCTCCTTCTCTGTATTCTATCTCCTACAGAATTTTGAGGGGAGATCTATGCTTGGCATACAGGGTATTGTCAGGCCGCACTCTGATGGACCTCCTGCATATTCACAAAACAAACACCACCAGAATTACCCACTCTAAAGACTTAAACCTTGCCTGTGATATAAAAAGGACCTGCTGAAGAGATAGGTATGTATCCCAGAAACTACGCAGTCTATGGAACAGCCTCTCTTATCCATGTGAAGCAGAGTTCCTCCCGAACCCAATTCAAGTGCAACTTGGACAATTTGATCGGAAACTGGAAGTTCATCCTTAGTTTGGCACCTATGTCTCTAATGGACACAGGTAACCTGTAAATGTTTCCTCTCCCAAGCCCCTGCTTACACTTATCAAGGATACCAGAACTTGTCAGAGATTTAGGATGCATGGCTAGGCTTTAAAAGGCCTTTGTGGTCATTGGCCTAGTAAACACCTATGAAACGACACAAAGGAGACTTTTTAGTTATTATTCAAATTCCCTTAAAAAAGTTAATAGCACTAAAGGTCTAGTGCCACCATGCATTTTTCTTGGTCAGTTATGCTAGACATTCCAGTTTCGTATCTCACTACAAAGGGGAACAGGACATATACCTTTTACTTGTCTTTTTCTAATTGTCGAGGAAATGAACTGACAGGCAATTGGTCTGCCTGAAATTTCTGTCGGGCAAATGAACTTAAGGTGAAATGAAGGTGACCCATATATATATATATATATATATATATATATATATATATATATACTTGCGTATTATTGCAACCAGATTCAGAGCAGGAGAAGTGTTTGGAATCTAGTTGCGATAATACGCAAGAACTTTTTTTTTTCTAATTATTCCTTTTTTTGCAACAAAGACTTAAAACAGTTTATTTCTTAGTTTAATAATATATTTGCCTCAAATGCAATGAAAACAGAGAACAGGTAACCTTTCTTTACCAATCATCCCATACAAGAGGTTTTAAATGCCTTGCTTGTCTGTTTAATTGAGCAAATGACCAGAATATATCTTTATGCATTCCTTAACTCATTCCCTCCAGTACAGCTCCTTTGTGTATGTACTTCTAACTGCCAGTAGGTGTAGCTTGAGCCTTTAAAAATTAAGTTATCACCTTACAATTCAAATATTCATATCTTGGGAACCATAACTTACTAGAAAAGTGTAAACAAACTATTCAGGATAAATTAATCTTTACATTAATATCATTCATTTTGCTTGATGTTTTAAACTGGATTTTTAAGTCAAAATAAAAGCACCGAATATTAATTTTGTAATTTTGTATTAACAGCTTATGGTAAGTTAGTAACCATTCAAGCAAGACACATCCTGCCAGCAGGATTTTCATCATACAGCTTTGAGGTTTCATATGACACTATGCAATTCTGTGTTACCTGAATGTTGAAATAGAGACGTATGAAATTATTACAATACAAAAACAGTATACAAATAATATTCAGTATGGCTTTAGCTGCATTAGACAGAGGTAAAATATCAATACAATTGTGTTTGCCATCATGTATGCTTTAAGATGAAATCTTCTGACACCTTGTATGTAGCATAACTTTTGGAATTATTAATGCAAATATGAAGTATTATTTGATGCCTAGAGGCGTCATTAGGAAGTAACTGCGGAAACACCTGGAGGTGCACATGGCTATAATAACTTAATCCCCCTTCTGACATCTTCAACACATGAAATTCACTCCTGGGAACATTTTATTTAGTTTGCGTGGAGTACAAAAATATTTATGCAAATACTTCCATGCAAAAATTCTAAATCTCCAAAAATAAAAAGCAAGTCTTCTTAACTGACATATCCACACCCGAATGGTCATATCGGTTTCGGTTTCCACCAGGTTCTGCCAATATCTGAACAATGTTTTTAGCCCTGCTATGTATATATTAGTGGTACTGTCAGCATGGTTTACAGGCACAGACATATACATAAACACACAGAGTAACATACATGTACACAGCAAACTGTGTGTGCATGTGGTTGGCCAGGCGGGTGTCCTTATTTTACAACTTTAGGTTTAATTTAGGGGTGGCCATGGTGGTGCAGCGGTTAGCGTTGCCACCTCACAGCAAAAGGTTTTCCGGTTCGATTCTCAACTGGGGTGCTTTCTGTGTGGAGTCTGCATGTCCTCCTTGTGGTCGCCTGGGTTTCCTCCGGGTGTTCCGGTTTCCTCCCACATCCCAAAGACATGCTGTAGGTGGATTGGACACTCTAAATTGGCCCTAGGCATGAGTGTGTGAATGTGTGTGCCTGCTGTGGAAGGTTGGGCACCAGGCTGGCAACTCGACACCATAAAACGCCACTGCCAATCATGAGCGGACAGGTGATCCGCTGTGACGACCCCTAACCGTGAAAAGCCGGAAGAAGAAGAAGAAAGAAGAAGAAGGTTTAATTTGTATATGTGTGACTATATATTGTTATTGCTAAGCATCTGGATGGGTGGTTTCCACATCCATACATATGTCTCTATTGTGAAACATTTGTGTTTCTATATGCTTGTGGTATCTTGAGGGGTTGCATATGCCTGTGTTATCAATACTTTTGAATTATGATTTGGCAATGGCTTTATCTAGTTATCAGACCCTGACTTCTGCATTTTAGCCCAACCCCTACTGCGGGGTTTTTTTTTTTTTTTTTCTTTCTTTAAACTTGATAAATAGTCCAGTGGATTGGTCGCCAGACCCTTTTCAACCATAACCTAAACAGGAAGTAAAACAGGCAACATGGAACAAAATGTTATAGTAATTAACAAAGACAATATACAAAATATATACAAAACCTAACATGTAATGTTCACAATTTATACAGAATAACAGAATAAGTATCAGTGAGAAATGTAGTACTCCATGATTCTCTTGAAGACTTTATAGCTCAGTGCTCAAAATTTAAACAGCAGCTAGGATGATAATTGTTATTATTTGGAAATTGTGAATAGAAGTATCAAAGGCAAATACAGTACTCATTATAATGTCACTGCTCAGCATGAAATCCGCTATAGTGATTTTCTAGCCCTTAATCACATAGGCATGTATAGGACACATCACTAAATGGATACTCTTAGTTTACTTTTAAATGTGGTTAATGTTTCTTGCATTCTCACTTAATCTAATAAGTGGTTGCACACAAGAAACCCTTGTTTGGAAAATACCTTTTCTCCTACTGCTGTTTGAAAGCAGGGTCAATCAAGGGTGATGACATCATCAAAACTGTAAGGGAATACATTTGTTGTTTTGATAGGATTTTTTTGTTTGTTTGTTTTTTTTAGCAGTGGGCATTATCCTTGCAGGGTAATTTTGTAAGAGTTAAGGAATAAGGTAGCTCTTCTATTTATTTGGTCAAAGGTCACACTGGTGGAGTCTAGGAATCAACAGAATTGCATATTTTATTTTCAGCCAACTGCTGTTTGTATGTATTTTAACTGCAGTTTATTGTTATTAATGGCAGGCCCTATTCCAGTTTGAGGAGAACTTTTTTGGCTATGCTACAAGGGGCATAATGAGAAAGAAATCTTGTACCATAGTTTTAACTGGTTGAGTATTTTATTGTTAATATTGTCCATGGGATGAGTGAAATATGGCAAAACAACAAAAATCAGAGCTCCATACTGGACTGGAAAGTTGTAATTTAAGTGCGGAGCCTCAGAAACTTTTACCAAATTGCAGACTTCAGAATACAATCTGAAATAAACGTGGGAAGATATAAAGCAACATAACAATTCTATCCCTGTGCATTTCTTCTTCTTTTAACTACTGTTACCTATGAACCTATAAAACACTCTAGAGAAGGCAAGTACTAGACTAGCTGCCCTTGTGAGCCCTTTTAAGCCTAGGCAATTTCCATTTATGTGCTCAAATTAACCTATCCCATTTAGTTAGAGATTGGTCTTACCCCATCCCATGGTTGAAAATTATATATTACTCCTAATGAGAATAACTGGGATCATACCATTAGATACAGTAATTTGAAGGGACCCAGGTATGAGATAAAGCAATTAAGAGCTGCCTCTGTCCATTAGTAGTACAAGAGACAGCCCTG